>NW_026901012.1:0-265200 GCF_033783945.1 Neopsephotus bourkii | reverse complement strand
TTACTTCATGACAAGTATTAGTGTCCTTAATATTACAACATTGCAGCCTGGCAGGGCTAATTTGGAGCCATCTTCAGAACAGCTCTGCTCCCCGTTCATGGAAGGACTTTATTAAATGTGCCAGGGCTACTAATATATGGCTTAACACAGCAGTAAGATTTCTCACACCAATATGTGTTCAGATAATTTTTAGTTAAATTTCAGTTAAAAACATTGCAAGTGGTTATTAGGAAAACTGCACTTCTTTGGTTCAAGCCCAAGTTACCTAAGATGACTGTTTCAAGCACACATTAGTTTGATTTTTATGCTTCCTTCAAGTTTTGGTTTATGGCATTTGTAACTAATCAGAAATGGTATTACAAATGTTCAAGAAACATCGTATTAAAAACCTTTACTTCTTTCAGCAGCTTCCTTGCTTTTGCAATTGGCCTGCCTATGATTCTTACACATTTCATGAACAGTGTAATAAGCAGATAGAGATCCTTTTAAATAGGTCTGTTAGATCTCTCTGAGCGGAATATATTGCCAGTGTCCTTCTGTAATGCAGAAATACAGCTTCTCTACCAAATTGTTCCATTAAAAGAGTAAAAAATTGAAATACTCATGAGATACACAATCATTGAGTGTTTAGAGAGAGGAAATGGGGGGAGAGGTAACTATTAATTATGCTTTATTTTGTTAGAAGTATTTTGTACAAGAGTCATAAGCACTACCTACAATTGTTCTAACTCATATTCTCCAAAAACGTGTGCTCTGGTTTCTGAAGTAGGTAAAGAGGCCCAGTAAATGTTCTTGCATTCAGAAAGCCTTGACTGATTGTGAGGTGAATATCTACCCCATCTTCTAAACACTTTTTTTTTTTTTTAAGGATAGGGGGAGGAGCAATTAAGGCATCCATCAAGTATGGTACCCCAGTCTAGCATTACTTAGCCCTTGTTCAACAATACAGAACAGCAAAAATACACTAAAAAGAACCTCAAAGTATATATTATAGAACGAGAATCATCGGCAACTCACAGTATCACAGTATCACAGTATGCTAGAGATTGAAAGGGACCTCAAAAGATCATCTAGTCCAATCCCCCTGCCGGAGCAGGAACACCTAGATAAGGTTACACAGGAACGTGTCCAGGCGGGTTTTGAATGTCTCCAGAGAAGGAGACTCCACAACCTCCCTGGGCAGCCTGTTCCAGTGTTCTGTCACCCTCACTGAGAAGAAGTTTCTTCTCAAGTTTAAGTGGAACCTCTTGTGTTCCAGTTTGTACCCATTGCCCCTTGTCCTATCATTGTTTGCCACTGAGAAGAGCCTGGCTCCATCCTCGTGACACTCCCCCTTTATATATTTATATACACTAATAAGGTCACCCCTCAATCTCCTCTTCTCCAAACTATAGAGACCCAGCTCCCTCAGTCTTTCCTCATAAGGGAGATGCTCCACTCCCTTAATCATCTTAGTTGCCCTGCGCTGGACTCTCTCCAGCAGGTCCCTGTCCTTCTTGAACTGAGGGGCCCAGAACTGGACACAATATTCCAGATGAGGTCTCACCAGGGCAGAGTAGAGGGGAAGGAGGACCTCTCTCGACCTACTAACCACCCCCCTTCTAATACACCCCAGGATGCCATTGGCCTTCTTGGCCACAAGGGCAAAGTGTTGGCTCATGGTCACCCTGTCATCCACTAGGACCCCAGGTCCCTCTCCCCTACACTGCTCTCTAACAGGTCATTCCCCAACCTATAATGGAACCTGGGGTTGTTCCTGCCCAGATGCAGGACTCTACACTTTCCCTTGTTATATTTCATCAAGTTATTCCCCGCCCAACTCTCCAGCCTGTCCAGGTCCCTCTGGATGGCAGCACAGCCTTCTGGCATGTCAGCCACTCCTCCCAGCTTAGTGTCATCGGCAAACTTGCTGATAGTACACTCAATTCCCTCATCCAATTCATTGATGAATATATTAAATAATACTGGTCCCAGTACCGACCCTTGAGGCACTCCACTAGACACAGGCCTCCAACTAGACTCCGCCCCATAGACTACAACTCTCTGGCTTCTCTCCTTCAGCCAGTTCACAGTCCACCTCACTACCCGATCATCCAGACCACACTTCCTCAATTAAGCTGCAAGGATACTGTGGGAGACTGTGGGAGATTGTGTCAAATGTGGGAGACTGTGTCAAATGCTTTGCTGAAGTGAAGGTAGGCCACATCCACCGCTCTGCCATCATCCATCCACCGTGTTATTTCTTCATAAAAGGCTATGAGATTGGTTAAGCATGACTTCCACTTGGTGAAGCCATGTTGACTGCCCCTCATAACCCTCTTATCCTTGATATGCCTTAAGATGGCACCAAGGATAAGGTGTCCCATCACTTTCCCAGGGATGGAGGTGAGGCTGACTGGGCTATAGTTACTTGGGTCCTCCTTCTTGCCCTTTTTGAAGACTGGAGTGACATTTGCTTTCCTCCAGTCCTCAGGCACCTCTCCCATTTCCCAGGACTTGGTAAAGATGATGGAGAGAGGTCTAGTAATGACCTCCACCAGTTCCATCAACACTCGCAGGTGTATCCCATCTGGACCCATGGGTTTATGGATGTCCAGATTGCTCAACTGGTCTCTAACCCATTCCTCATCGACTAAGGCAAACCGCTCCGTTGACCTGTCTTCACCTGAGGTCTCAGAGGTACAGGGCTCTTCAGGACTGCCTCCGGCAGAGTAGACAGAGACAAAGAAGGCATTCAGTAACTCTGCCATCTCTGTATCTTCTGTCACCAGGGCACCCGTCCCGTTCATCAGTGGGCCTACATTGCCTCTGGTGTTAGTTTTATCTGCCATGTATTTGAAAAAGCTCTTTCTGCTGTCCTTGACCCCTCTCGCCAGCTTTAATTCCAAGGAGGCCTTAGTCATCCTAGCTGCCTTCCTACATCCTCTAGCAGCAGCCTTATATTCCTCCCAAGTGGCCAGCCCTTCCTTCCATGACCTGTAAACTCTCCTCTTCCACTTGAGCATACCCAGCAATTCCCTATTTAGCCACGCAGGTCTCCTGGCCCTCTTCCTTGACTTCCTACGTGTCGGGATGCTCTGATCTTGAGCTCGGAAAAAGCAGTCCTTGAATGCCAACCAACTATCTTGGGCCCCTTTACCTTCAAGCAGCCTAGCCCATGGGATTTCCCCTAGCAATTGCTTGAAAAGGCCAAAGTTTGCCCTGCTAAAGTCCAGGGTTGCAATTCTACTTGCTATTCTACTGGTCCTACCACACAAGATCCTGAATTCCACCATCTCGTGGTCGCTGCAACCAAGGCAGCCCTCAACCTTTACTGCTTCGACCAAACCCTCCTTGTTAGTGAGGATGAGATCCAGCAGCGCTCCTCTCCTGGTTGGCTCATCCACCATTTGCATGAGGAAGTTATCATCCATACACTGGAGGAACCTCCTGGACTGCGGCTGGGTTGCTGAGTAGTCCTTCCAGCAAACATCAGGGAAGTTAAAATCCCCCACGACGACCACGGCCTGTGACTGTGAGGCCGCTCTCAGCTGCCTGTAGAAGGCCTCGTCAACTTCCTCACCCTGATCCGGTGGCCTGTAACAGACCCCCACAACAGTATCGCCCCTGCCAGCCTGTCCCTTAATTCTCACCCACAGACTCTCAACTCGCTCGTCATCTGTCCCCGGACAGAACTCAACGCATTGTAGCTGCTCTCGCACATAAAGAGCAACCCCACCACCCCGCCTGGCTGGCCTGTCTTTCCTGAAAAGGACATAGCCCTCCATGACTATATTCCAGTCATGTGAGCTGTCCCACCACGTCTCTGTAATTGCCACCAGGTCATAATCTCCTGACTTAACACAGGTTTCTAGCTCCTCCTGCTTATTTCCCATGCTGCGCGCATTGGTGTACAGACATTTCAGGGAGCGAGCTGAGCACACCGATTTCACCCTAGGATTATAGGAGGCCTCCCAGTCTTCATCAATTCCGGAGCGCTGTCCCACTGAGGCAAGCCCAGCTACAACCCCATCCCCCTTCAAATCTAGTTTAAAGCTCTCCAAATGAGCCCTGCTAATTCGTGCCCCAGCATCCTTTTGCCTCTGTGCGATAAACCTTTCCCACATGCCATTGTCCAGACTGGTGCCCTATAAAACCAGCCGTTATCAAAGAATCCAAAGCCCTGCCTGCAGCACCAGCCTTGAAGCCAATCGTTTATGGACTGAATTTTCCCATTCAGTCCCACATCATCAATGGAAGATGGAAGGAGTGAGGAGAAGATCACTTGAGACCCAGAGTCTTTCACCATCCGCCCCAAGGCCCTGTAGTCTTTCTTCATCCCCCTCAGACTGCGGGAAGCAGCTTCCCCCCTCACCTGGGGCACAAAAACTGAGGACTCATAGCTCCAAGGTACACTCTCACCATTTGAAGTTCTAAAGAACTGCAACTAGATTACAAGTTGTTAAAAAAAATACATCTTAAGCCAGTCATTACTTGCAAAATTGTCATATAAAAATGAATATCATATTGACATTCATCTTTCAGAGAATAGGTTACTCACTGTGTCAGATTGATGGGGTTTTCTACAGAGAAGCTTTGTCCTACAGCACAGGATGAATTCCTTCTTTCTCACTTATCTCCTCCAATACATAGCATGCACTCCAGCACAAATTCATCTCCAAATTCACAGCTCTCCAGTGACACTTCAAATAATTATTTTCTCATCTCCTATCTGCTGGAGAGGTGAAAGGTGATCTGCAGCACCCCTTTCAGAGTATGAGAGTTACACTTAGAGCACTTTCCTAGTTTGCTGAGGAGGATGATGGTAGGGACACAACGGAGCATCCAAGATGGTGACCAAGACTGGAACTGTGCCAGTAATGAAACAATATTTTTCAATATCATATTTACCGAGATTCGTGCAGTGAAGTGGCAAAGACATATTGTCCATCTTCAAAACAGATTTCTTCTGGCACTTCTTTTCAGCAAGCTGGCTTACTTGTCTGTAGTACAGATATAGCTTCACATATGCAGCACCATAGATTTCGTTAGCTTGAACAAAATTATCTCAAATGTGTGAGAATGGTACTAAAAAAAAACCACAGTGCATAACCATTTCATTTGTTAATAATGCTTGTTCATTCTAAATGACAACCGTGAATTTTATTAGATCAATAGCATTCAGAGTAACATGCAAAGTATATAAGAAACTCAGTTAAGCTGAGTAAAACTACAAACCACAGACAAGAACTAACCTTCATTATTCACGCATTTTAATTATCTTATGAGAAAGAGAAGGGCATGAAAATGTAAACATGTAATAAAAACTCAAGTACTGCTGTATTCCATTTCCCAAGATGAGCAAAGAGAAAAGGAACATCCCAGCAAAATAGTCAGTTCTGTCCCGTTGGCATTCTGAAGACCTTTGAATAAATTATTGCTTATTCGCATAGGACATCACAGTATCATAAAGACTTTGGTTTTAAAACGCAGAATACTTGATAAACTGACATCTTTAAAGGAATCAATGCATTTCCTTCATTTAGTCAATGGAAACATTGGAGACTGTCATTCAAATATGTCAAATAAGTTTTTTATACATTTTTATACATTATAGGAGACAGTGCTGGGTCTCAAGACCTGCCTTGGCCTGAGCTGCTTTGGACTATGATGTCACTCAATTACAAGAAAATCCTTTATCGCTTAATTTGGTTTAATTTAAGCTCTGGGAATACCACATGAGACAAACTCTGGTAGGTAATGCATAACAGAAAGGTCTTTATAATAACTGAGATTTGGGAATGATACTGAGCCATGTTCAGATTTTAGCTGGGAACACACATACCTATATATAGACACATGCACACGTGCACACACAGACTTCACACTCTTCTTGGTGGAAGACCCTGGTAATTCACCAAGAATTCTGTAATGACAGACTTCTTGAGAAAGGCTAAAACTGTTGATCCCAGGGCCGAGACGAATGCTGGAAGAATGAGCACCACACAGGGAAAATGATGTAGATACTAAGAAATCTGCTTATAATAAATTCAATTATACTATTAATGAGGCTTTCCTGTAGTAATTAGATAATTTAGACTTTGGCTGGTTTTTAAATATTTGACTAAGAAACTTCCATAAAGTCCCTTATGAAATGTGCATGTTTTAACACATGAAAAGGTTTGAAGTGTCTCTCCCATATCAGTCATCTTGAGCGTCATCTCTTCTTATTCAGGATTACAATTTCTGCTATTCAAGTACTTGCACAGATTCACTCTTCTCACCAAGGCTCCTCCTTGCTCCTAAGTCAGTGTATTTTATTATTCTGAAGAGGCTCTCCACTTCAAGAGGAGTTACAAGCCAGTTTCCCCAGTACTTTAAGTAACAGAGTAGAACATCTGAAGTGTTGCTGTATATGTACATGTGTATAGAGGTACGTTTACAGGAAAGAACACATTTTATTTTCTCTATATAGTCTAAAAGCAGCAGTACTTCTTTAGCATGGGGTCTTCCCTGGGCTGCATGTGGATATCTGCTCCACTATGGATCTCCATGGGCTGCAGAGGTTTATCTGCCCCATGGGCTAGAGGGTTACCTCCTGCCTTACCACGGACAGCACCATGGGCTGCATGGGAACCTCTGCTCCTCCTCCCCTCTTTCTGCACTGACCTTGGGGTCTGCAGGTCTGTTTCTCACATATTCTCACTCCTGTCTCTCAGCTGCCGTTGCACAGGGTTTCCTAGCCTTTCGTAAATACATTATCCCAGAGGTGCTACCAGTGCCAGCAGTGGGTCCGTCTTGTAGCTGGCTGCATTGGCTCAATCAGACATGGGGGAGACTTCTAGCAGCTTCTCACAGAAGCAACCCCTGCAGCTCCCCGACTACTAAAACCTTGCCATGCAAACCTAATATGCACACTTCTCAGAAACAATTGAATCACTGGAGTATTCTGTATTCAAAGGCCTTTTTTACATTCATCAAACTTAAATGCATAAATCTGAAACAATCCTAACAGGAATAGCTAATACTTTTGGGTTTTTATCTCTGTTTTCTGGAGCTGAACAAAGTAGTGGAGGTCTGAACGGGATTCTGAAGAGGTGGTCATTGATTTCACTGATGGCATGAACTTTCTGTTCTTTTCATTAAAACTGTTATTTCACTGTGGATCATATGGTTTCAGAAGGCCTGGTAACACCTTTTTTGTACACACTATTGGAGCTCTAGGAGTAGTTTTTCCTACTACTACTACTTGAGGAATAGCTCACCAGTAGTGTAAGCCTCGTTCTCCAAACAACTATAATCTTGAAACACATTAAAATAATACATTTCCTACCTCTATTATTATGCAAACCAGGTTCAAACTCCCAAAGAATGTCATACACAATCAGAAAATTGGACCTGAACCTGTGATATCTAATTTTGCAGTAGTCCTTGGTTTGAGAGTAACCAGAAATGGTTTAGGAACCCATAGAATATTAAAAGCTGCTGAATTGTTTTTACCTTACATGTTATCCTTTAAAGAAGAGAAGGCAGAACTCAACATGTTCATGATGGCCCAACTTTCTTATGAAATAATGACAAGAGAATAGGAAAATTTTTGCATGTACACTTACACACACCTACAGCTTTCCTAATGGAAGATTAGGATTAGTGTTAAGAAAAAAATATGTTTGAATGAATTCTGCCTGTTCTCTTTCATCATTTTCTTTTTTTTTTTTTAAACACACTTTATCTGTAAAAATTAGAAACAATCTATTGCATACGCTTTCTGTTTACCTCTGCCAAATTACTTTGTATCAGTAGTGATATAGAAATACAAATTAACAGTATAAATCTTCTTGAAAAAGAGAGCCCTGTTTATGTGAATATAAAACAAATGAGAAATATGATAAAGCCTAGGAGGAAAAAAATCATCAGTGAAGTGGTATCCATGTGATTTCATAATACAAGAACACTCAGAAGACTGGAAGTCAGACATGAGTTAACATCTAGGAGCTTCTGAAGTCTTAAGATACAAACCACACAACCTTTCAATTTGGCAGAGTCATTGTATTTTCTGACTAAAACAAATTCCACAAAGGAAAAACTAAACAAAACCAATATAAACGTACATTTTAGGATCTGTGCTATTCAGAGAGAGTGGTTCTGACATGAACAGTCTGTCTTAAGACAGAGGTTTTTTCCAGTTGCACCCAGGTACGTCAAATCAATTGCAACAAAGTACCTCAAATAAGAAAACTGGTTTTACTTACTTGTAAAACCAAGTTGCATTTTTTTCATTTACAGAGGCATAGCCACAGGAGCCATTAATGTAGATTTTGTTTCTTTGAGTCTAATCTTCTCTTCTAAGAGAAGCAAAGTCATTGCTAGCAGCTAGACAGACCTCTACAATCAAGTCTAGAGGTAACTGAAAGAAAAGTTCCATATAGATGTTGGCATGATATGTAGTTGTTCTGCAGCTAAAAAAGCTACTTTAAGTTAGTGCACCAAAATATAGTGACACAGTAGACAAGATCAAGGCACAAAAGAAAGTTTATTTTAAAGTCCTCTTATTACAAACTGTCTCATCAAGCAAACGTTTAAAAGTTGCCTTTTTATAGTTAGTAGAGAGAAAAGATAATGCGAAAAGACTATCAGATGAAACTAGCTTAGGTTTGCACTGGAAAAAATTATCACACTAAGAGCAAGACCCAGAGGAACCCCCCCTTCACAAGAGTGTTAAAAACACATAATCACTGTGTTTATGAGGTTTATGATTTAAGGAGGGACTAGAGATAACCTGCAACAATACTATGCCAAGACTAGTAGACCTCGCCTGCAGGTAAGGCTATTGCTCATGGGCCCAGGGTTATCACTGAAGCTCAGTCCCAAGGCTTCAGACTGTGCCTGAGGTACTGTTCAGAAATGCATGTCTCCAGCTCATGCCTGTGTATGGCCGTGGGTCTTATGGGTCCGAGTCCAGACCTGCAGGCTAGTGAGTACTCATGGCCTGGTGAATACAGGGATGTCTGGATTCCCAAGATTTTACCATTGTTAATTCTATGGTCTGCCTTTTCCTGGAGGTCACAAGCCTTTAGCAGATGGTGCAGACTGGAACTTTCTCTTCTGTCACAGTTGCCATGATTCGTAAGTCAGTGCACTGGGTTAAAAAATGCATTACAAGATATTTCAGGAAAGCATCATGTTCCTGATGGCACATCTGAGCTGCTCTCATCCTGCTCTTCAGTGGCTTATGGCTCAGATACGCAGCAGAGGCTGATAGCAGCTTAAGCAGCGCCACCCTGATCATTCAGTTAATGTCATTTCATGTCTTACAAGGCTTGAAAATACTCATTATTTCATAGAAGTGTGTAGTTTGTTAATTTTCATGGTTAGGGTTCACAGTGGAAAAAACAAATGGCTACCTCCAGAGATGAAATGGTCTTTAGTGTAACTGTATGGATTACTTTCTTTCCTTCTAAAGCAAGAAGGCTTAAATGCTACAGGCTAAAATGTCTACCTCTTGGTAACTCCCAGTCTTCCTTAGATGGGGAGGAAAGGAGGACTGAGAAAATTGAAAGAACTGAATGGAATCCATTTAAGCAAGATAGAAAAGTATAAAGCTTAATTACTGTAATGTCTAAACAATATTTTGGAGACCAGATAAAAACCTTCAGAGTGATAAAGTGAAGGCAACCAAGGTAAAATAATATGGACCAATTTATCATACTGAAATCTTTGTTTAAAATTGACAGCAGAAAAATAGGTCAAAGTAACTTGCTTCATAAGTCTATGAACTACTTTTCGTTTTTCTTTTCACTGCAGTTTCTGCTGTTTGATGAGTATGGATTTTCAAAATTATAATGTGATGGAAGGATATTTTCGGAGAATGGTAGCATAATTGTAGAAAATTCTTTACTTATGCCAGAAGATCTATGTTTTATAAAGGAAGATTCAAGACATGATTATTGGTGAAAGTAGTCAGCAAAGACATTTCCTAGGGATTTAGAGGGATAAGTGGGTAGCAAATCAAACTGAAACTTAAATAAACTAAGAGTATATCTTGCCAATGAGCGTGTTGTATGAAAAGCTGATGAAGACTGGTCGAAACAAAGTCATATGTTCCTTCCTTAAACATGTAGAGACATGGGTATCAGAAAAAGAGCAGCTGAACTGTAGAAGCAGTATTAACGAGAAAAATAACCTTCTTAAGAGAGCTGCTAAAAAATCAATTCTTGACGCAACTCTGAAAAAGAATTTCAGCAACCTGCCTCATTAAACACTGATGGATGCTCAGGATGCTCCTTGGCAGCAAATACACAAGAGAAATACTCAGCTCTAGGACCCATCAAGCTTGTGTGGATGCTGTTATAACTCCAACACTTTGTAGCACTTCAGAAAATTAAAAATGTGATCTGATGCAGGACAGCCAGCAAAAGAATTACACAGAATATGTACTTGTATTATTAGATTGTCAAATGGGATAGTTAATTACCCAGCAACAACAAATAATGTCATGGAGCTAAAGAGAGGGTGTATTATATAAAAACAGACTTATGAAGCATCTTGAAGACTGTAAAGCTATTCTGTTTCTGTTCTGTTTATGAGTCAGATTTCCATAGGTGCACAGCTGTATAGAAAATGTAAAGAAGTTATTATTTTGCCTGTGTACACAGAAACAGAAAGGTTAAAATGTCTTAATACTTCATCCAAAATCACTGATAAAATGATTCCGAAAAGAGTTGGTGTAAACGAAAAGATTAAAAAAAAAGCATAAATGACAAATACTTGACTGGTGTTGAAAGATAAGAGAAGTGCAATAACAGCTGAGAAGAGCAAAACATGAGGAGGTAGCTAAGGATATTGACAGGAAAAGACTTAATATTACATTTTGTCAATTTTTCTTTTTGGAGAAATCAGTAATATGCTTCTTAGAAAAAGAAGCAGAGAAAGAAGTAAGCTGTCTGAGGGTTGAAATTAATCGTCATAATCTGCTGGGATTGAAGATGAGACATTAAGAAAAATTAGAAAAGGTGTTGTTTACAAATACGTAAAGCAGAAACAACGGCAGAAAGGACATTTTCTACTAGTAAATTGAAGGTGGTTGTTGGATTTTTGAAGTAAATCACAGCAGAGACCCAGCAGTCAGAGTAAATAGCCTTACAATCAATTAGCCTGTTCTAATTAACCTTGAAGAAATGGTTAATTTATTACACTTACTATTCTCTATTAATGAATGTATTATCTTGCAAATTAATTTCTTTATCAAATTTGTTTGATTAAGTCTCAGGCTTTGAATTCACATTTTAATTTGGCCGTATGGGTGGAAGAACATGGGCATGCAAATGTAAACAACATGATTTGACATTTAAAACAATTTACTCAAAGAGATTCAATGCAGAAAACATCTGTTTATTATTTCACAATTGTAACTGCAGAAAACAGCACAGAAGCTTCTATGTAGATTTTGAAAAGCACTTGAATATTTTAACAGCAGGAAAGCACATTATGCTCTCCAGATAATATTCTTTGATTAAACTGAGGCAATCGTTCCTTTCTGATATATATATATAAAACATTTACTCTAAAATTACTGCTGAAAACATTGGGTTTAACACTTATTCTTTATTGCTTCCTACCTCACGCAGTACACTTAATGTTGTCAGGTGGCTTTCTAGAGCATGGAACCCAGGCTTCATTGCTTCCATTCAGCAAAGGAAAGTCTTACTTTCGGATATGTTTAGGTGATTGAATCACCTAGGCTTCCTGGAGTTCTTTGTTTTTCCCCTTTTTCAGTGTTTTCATTCAGATGTTGTCACTTAGGAGAAAATGATGTGGCAAACACCTGTTCTGACACTCACCCAAGACTGCAGAAGAGAGAACTCTCCTGCCTAACTCAGAATAGTTAAGATTAAATGGTATACCTTCAGTTAGTCTGTGGCCCTCTGCTGAGATTTTATAGAATTAATTCATCTGTATATCGTGCTTGAGAATTTGTGGCTTATGGTTTTTTACAGAGATCTCATACTACCAGTCATACCTTATTGTCACATGTGGGTGTTTGCAACAACAACAAATTTACTCTTCATGAACACATCTTCCACACACTTTTAAGATTAGGCAAAAAATAATGGATAGTATCCATAACACTCAAGTGCCAACAGGACTTTGATTTTGAGGATTTCGTATTTCCAGAAATTTTTCATACAGCAGGGAGTATTCCGAGAAGCAAGGGGAAAAATGTAGAAGAGGTGGGTCTGAAGATAAACATATGTAACTCAGAACGTCAGTGATCCAGCATTCCACCAAAGTTGAATGGTAAGATATGAGGAGAAATTCCGTAATTAAATTCTGCAAGTAAAATTACTCAAAAAAACCAAACAAACAATCAACCGAAGTTATTCTAATTCAGTGATATGTTCAGAGAATACATCCAATTTTACCATACTTCGTTTTGCACATTTATTATTCAGACACTTTTCATTTACAAACTGATGAGACACAAATTTATTTTAAACTATCTCTCTTGTTACTATTTATAACTTTTGTACTACTGATTTTCCTGCAAAAGTGAGATGTCAATTTTTTCTTTTTTTTTTTTTTTACTTAAATATTTTCAAATGTAACTATGACTCAGTCTGAATTGAGATGGAATTTTATACATCTTTTCAGCTTTACTTGATTTCTTCTTCTATAGTATGACAGGTTATTATCTTTCCATTTTAGTACAACCCAAAGCAAATCCCGACTGTTCCTAGCCATGATGAAGGGAAGTTACCATCCTCTTACTGTGGTACAAATCATCTGGAAACATTGTGGCACAAGTCTTAGCTTCTGCATAAGCATGCTAGAGCTGAGGTTAGCTGAGATAGATAACCAGCAGCACTTAAAATATAGAACCACAGGTGTGTTGCTCCATTAAATAAGCAAATAAGAACACACTTTGCATCCCAGGCTCTTCTTGTATCTCAGCAACCACAGGAGGTATTTTTGTATTGATTAAAATTGATCAGAAAGAAGTAGCTGAAACCTTTTCTGAAGTATTATTTTGCTGCACCATGATTAAAATTTATGGCAGAGAAAACAAACTTGGATGTGAATCTTTTTGTGAAAATACTTCAAATTTTAAAACTGTTGTAATATCTTGTTTCAATAATTTAAAAATAAAAAATGGTGTTTGTATTGACGTTATTTTGAAAAAATATCTTAATGATATGTAAGAATTTTAATCAAAATGCTAGAATAAAGGAAGGTATTCATATCCACAAAAAGACCAACATGTTTTCCAGTTGCAAGACAAAGTACATACCTGCAATTTCAACAATCTATGTAGATTGTCAGCTAAAATAAATTCTTTTTATAACTATCTATACATTGCTGACAAAATACTTCCCCCCAGCTGTTTGTGATAACAGGTCTTACTGTTAAATAAAGACTAAAATATCATATTTCAGCTCAGTAGTCTCTCTTTATCATACATGCACACTGTAGCCAAATTAACCTCTTTTTCCCAATATTTTTTACACATTATCTGTATTCTTATATGCATGAGTATATTCCTTCTTATTTTAGACCTTTACAGTATTATTTCTTGACTTAAGAAAATAACTCCGTAGTGTTTCCAGAGCCACAACAGTATTTTTCTCATGCATTTCAAGTATTTTTGAAATTGAATTGAAATTTTTTGATATCTTTTCTCGATTTTAAAAGTAAGAAAAATGATTTTTCACTAAGATTTTTTTGCTTGTCATATTTTGTTATATATTTGTAATGTAACAGTCTGCTAAAAGTATGCAAAAAAAAAAAAAGTGAGTTATTTAAAAAAATTGTTTAAAAAATCAAGTAATTCTAAGCCAGAGCTGGCATCCTAAGAAATGCAGCAACTGCAATAGTGTATTTAAAACTGCTTTCTAGGTCTGCTGGAATGACCCAGATCAAGCAGTTAATTTTATTTGCTAACATCCAGAATAGGTATGTTGCATATATTTAACATACAATATTTATATGTGCAACTATGGCATACAGTGAAGATCTAGACCTTATCCTTTGTGCTATTAATCCTAAATATATCTAGCTAAGGATGGGAAAGCATAATTTTTTGATTTATAAAAAGTATTAAGATTATCAAACAATATAAGAAAATTGAGGTGGAGCAAGTTCTTGTTTTTAAGCTTCAAATAAAATTTGCTTCTACATGGAAGACCCAGCTCAAGACCTATCTGTATCTCCTATCCCATGTAAGTTTTTCCAATAGATGTACAAACTCAGATGATGAGAAATGATCATAACTCTAATTCACATACCTAAACCCAATAATTGTTTTCAGAAGGTCTTGTCTGAAAGCCTACAGAGATTTGATACAAGTTTACAACAATATTTATCCAGGAAATGCTAGTACAATTGAATAAAAATTATTAAAAAAAATGTATTTATAATTGCCCATAGATTCGTAAGAATTACTATCCTAGGGAAGAATAACCAAGCCAAACCAACACAACACCACCGACAACAAAAAAACCCAAAACAAAACAAAACAAAAATAAAATCCACCCTCTACTGGAAATTATTCTCACTCCAAATTTTGCATCCCCTTTTCCAGCTCAAAGGGAGCTGGAAGATTTTTTGAATTCTAAGCAGCAGAGTGCCAGTTGTCTTTCAATCCAAATGTCTAAATCTAGTTTTCCTCTATTCTGAGCTCAGTTTTTTACAGAAACAACATCTTGAGAAAAGAACTTGAAACTGAAAATGTCTTCTCTTTATACAGTTACTGTATCTGAGCAATGCCTGTGTCATAACCTTCTGCTAATGTGCAGTAATGACTGCAGCCAGCCATCATTACTTTCCCATTTGAGGCAGTGCTGCTGTGTTTTCAAACAGCAGAGGCAAATACCATTTTTTATGGGAAAAAAAATGTCCTCTAAGAAAAACCCAACAAAACAACCTAAATTAATGTTCAAGTTTATAAATACCTCTGTAAATTATGTTACATGTATGGCATTTCCAGTATGGCAGAGGAACAAAGTTGACATATAGCTGCTTCAGTTTTTTGACCAAACTTAAGTTCTTCTGCAAGATTTCACTTTAAGAATGGCTTAACCATAAAGTATAATTTATTATAATTTTTCATTGACTATTTTAATATCTTTTTTTTTAATTGCACTTTCTTTTTTTGCCCAAGAAATTTACTCTCTCTTTGTGCCCTAAAACAATCTTTCTTTACATGGAGATGAAAAAGTGAGTAATTTCATATGTTATATCTAATTATGTTAATATGTATAATTGTCACATTTACATTTAAAAATACATTGTTAGATGGTAGATCTAATAATACCTCTCTAAGCCCTATTTTAGTTTTTTGGTTTCAAAGTTACTGCTAAGATTCAGTTATCCATATGAATATGTATATCCAGCCTTGTTAAAACAGATATTTTTTTTTGTTAGGTAAAACAATAAAGGATTTTTTTTCTTCTATTGAGAAGGGGGTTTAGCTTGTTGCAGAAATTTGATACAGGGATTCTAAGTAAAACTGAATGGTCAATTATAGATGAGAAACTGCAGAGAGGTTATCCTGTTAGACATTGACTGTAATTTTGAAAAACATGATGCTCAAGGACACGGATAGGATAAGGCTTATGTACCTGTATTACTGGGGAGAGCTTCAAGCTGGGTTTTTTTGTTGTTGTTGTTCAGAAATGATTCAGAACTGTAACATGTCTATGACAATATATAAGAGTGCAAAGAAGTGCCTAACTCTTATAACTTGAAGAATTTACAGTTTGAGAACATTCATGTAATAAAAGTCTGTGCAGACTGTAGTAGTAACCATTTGTGGCTTCAATTACATATTTGTTTTACATAATTGTTTATGTAATATTTTTACACAATTTTTTATTCTAGATGTAAAATTCCACTAATTTTATATTTTTATAATAAACCTTTACAGTAGAATTTGAGTAACGCCAAAATGTAGGCAGATATTTTATATTAAATATAAATAACATACCTCTTCCGCATGTTAGAAAAGAAAATAAATTGTTGGATCTACCTCATTTCAGCAGACCTAGAAAACAATTTAAAAAACATCATTGCAGTTGCTGTTTTTCTTAGGATGCCATCTCTGGCTTAAAATTCATTGGTCTTTTAAGAAGGTTTTTTTTTTTTTAATATCTCACTTTTTTTTTTTGTTTTGCACATACACCTTAAACAGGCTGTTGCATTATAAATTTAAAAAGAACAAATGTGATAAGCAAAAAATCTTAGTGAAGAATCATTTTTTTCATCTTTAAAATTTTCAGAAAATGGAAATAGTCCAGTTCTTCAAAATGACAATCAGAAGTCTAACAATTCAGAGAGAAAAAAAAAGAAAAGAAAAACAAACAAACACAAACAACCCAACACCAAAACCAAAACAAACCCAAAATCTAACAAAAACCTTCCTGTAAGGAAGACTTATTCAGAACCCAAAGGTCAAGGGCAGTTAAGACATATGGGCTCATTCACTGCCCTGACACCAAATAATTTCTTCCTCAAAACAATACATAATTGGGACTCAAAAGCAAACTGATCGCCTGTCCTGGCCTGCCATACCTTGTTGGTGATACATAAAAAAATTGAGGTAACTATATAATCTAATAAGGAAAGTGTATGAAGGTGAGGCCTTACTGGTATTCCACAGAGCAGTAAGTGAATCCTGTAAACAATGAAGAATTTAGTGGCAATTAGGCAATTTAAAATTAGGGCTTATCTTCTAGACACCTCTATGAAACAGTTTTATATCTGTCATGACAGGATGGACTTCATTTTTCCTATGACTGGATACCCAGAATCTTTCTGTCTGTTAGATTTTGCCTGTTAGATTTCTGTCTGTTCTCCTGTTTTTCTTTCTCTACACAAGCAAACAACAGTGAAATCCCAGGAGGTGAAGAGTAACTGGTAGTGCATACTTATCACACGTTTTAGAAGGCGAAGCTTCAAGTTTATAATCCAAGTCAGGCAAGACAGGATTGTGCATAACTATCTTCATCATCATCAGTGAATGTCCTAATGGCTTAAGCACAGGTTACTATGTCAGCTACAGAGTTATCTGGCTGATCTATCTCTGCTGATTTTCCAAGCAATGTGGGATTAGCTAAGGAATTCATAAATCAGACACTGGATTGCTTACACTGTGACTGCAAATTCAGCAATACATCAGTGAAATGAATTTAGATATCATACAGACAAAAATATACTGGTCATAAATTTATCTATTACTCACTTATTAAAAATGAAGTCTGACTATTGTGGAACAGGACAAATCTCAGAGCAAACGACCAGGAAATCATTCCTTGTCTTGCTAAATCTCCAGAGTCTGAAAGATAATGATTGAGGTTTTCTCTGTACCCAGATACAAAATTAATGAACCAGGTTAAAATTCAGAAAACAAAATCCTCTTTATAACATTTTTATATTGTCTTCATAAATTATATTCAGTGTTGTACTTTAATAGACTACCTGGTGCATTGTAAAAATAACACATATATTCTCACCATAGTGGTAGTGTGAGGGGATTCTCAATACACATGTACTCCTAAAGTGATAGTAGATTTCTAGCTGCTCCCACTAAAAAAAACCCAATAATTAAAAAAAGTCTTTCTCTTTGAAAAAAATGTTAACAAGTTGAATTACTTTAACTTCTATCCAAAGTTAGAAATTTTAATTTTGAATATTGAATTTTAATTAGGAATTTAAATTTAAATGGTGAATAAGGTAGTTGTCTTTTAGGTGTTTTTTTTTTACTATTATTTTACAGTCAATTATTTTATTAATGTGCTTACATGTTCTTTTTTTGTATGTTATTGGCCAAATAAATACTGAGTCATAACAGATTATTGGGGATGTTATTGTTAGTGGCTCCATGTAAGTTATTTTTCAGTCTCATCCTACAACACAGACTTTGAAGGCTAAACTTACTCTTCTTATACATACACTAATTTCCAGTTTGTCTGGACTCAATTCAGAAATTCGATTGCAGTCTGTCCTGGGTTCAGCAGTAGAAGTCATTTTTTCTTTGTAGATAGGCTATTCTAGTCTTCATTTTAGAGATATATAAGCAAATTATAAATAGAGAGAAATCATCCATAAGCACACATTACATATGTTAAATTTAGGGAAAAAGTAGAATAGAGTGTAATGTTCTTCAGACTGTTTTCATCTCAAAAGTAAAAGCATTATGAATTAACCAGCTACAGAAAACTTAGATTTTTTGACCACTGTGTCATGAGATTTTGAAATTTACAACTCCGTTTCCTTCTTTACAGTTGATAATCCATCTGAGCTACTAGTTTTTGTGAAAATATGTATAGAGAAAATTATTTCTTTTCTTATATATATTTTCAGAAGCTTTCCCCTTGTCAGAAAGAGTTCTTCAGAAAATACCTAATTTAAATTAAAAATATCTGATATTGCTTCAGAATTAATGGAAATAAACTAATCAACATCTTTTCCTCTATTTGACTGGAAAACTTAAAGCAGAATAAGAAAATAAAAGCAGATGTTGATGCCAGAAATACATATTTGTTAAAAAAACCACAACAATCCAAAACCCCAAATGCAACACATCTTGAGAATTTTTATGTAATTTTTGAACTCAACCTTCATAATTTATATACCAGAACATGTGGTATATCTTTGACATTGTAGCTGCTTTTGGCTGAGTAACCTAATTAAAAATATGGAGCTAAACATCATGTATCCTACACTTCACGTTGAACTGAAACACTTTGGTGTGCCACTGACAGAGCTAGATGTTTTTTGTCTAGTTGTTAGCAAAGTGTCTTCATTTAGGCTTGATGATCATCTTTTGTAGGATAATTGTCTTTATATACATTATGGATGCCTCTGTGTGACTGAAGATAAAATTCAATCTTATGTTCTAGGCTCTGAAGAAAAAAATTGTCAATATGGAGGAAAAAATGATGTAGGGAAAATATAATCCTACATTACAGGTGACTACCTAAATGAAACCAGCCTCCAAATATCCACATACCACAGCAGCCTGTATCTGTTTAGGTTTATTATGTAAATATCTCATTCTTTTATATTTCAAAATAAAGACATGAGTAATTTAAAAGAAAAAAAATAGTAATAGATGCAATTTCTTTATTGTGGAAGTATCAAAATACTGTTATCTTAGAATGAACATGACAAACTGTAATGTACTTACAATTTTGCCACTTTCACTTTTCTGCTTTCACATTAAAAATCTTTAATTTAACCTACAAATCAACTAACTTTAAAATGGTGCCTTACAGTTCACAGTTTACCCCAGTGTATGAATATTTATATGATGGGTTCCCATTTAAAATTCTTTAGATAGCTTATTTCTTATTTAAGGCCTAGTCAGAACAGAGCATTTTATTTAAAATTATGAAGCAAAAATTTAAAATAATTATTTGGCAGAAGATACCAGAGTCATTAAGAAATATGATCTAAATTCTAGCATTAAGCTTGGGTCTTTAAGGCATTCAAATCCATTTCACAGTATCACAATATCACAGTATGTTAGAGATTGGAAGGGACCTCAAGAGATCATCTAGTCCAATCCCCCTGCCGGAGCAGGAACACCTAGATAAGGTTACACAGGAACGTGCCCAGGTGGGTTTTGAATGTCTCCAGAGAAGGAGACTCCACAACCTCCCTGGGCAGCCTGTTCCAGTGTTCTGTCACCCTCACTGAGAAGAAGTTTCTTCTCAAGTTTAAGTGGAACCTCTTGTGTTATCAGTAGTAACAGTGACTAAGTTGCTTATATTTAATAATGCTGATAAAGGTGATCAAGAAATAACAAAAAATGTTGATCTGCCCTAGTGACATCTTCAACTAACCTCTTATTTTTACAAGGAATTTTTGTAGAGTGTTTTAATCAGCTGTAATAAACAGGCTGACAAAAATAAGCTATGCCTTGAACTTATTTTTGGCTGTATATGTTGGAGGTAGTGGTGTTTATCTCTCCACATTCAGTAAGAATTTGCTCTAGTTTATGTGATTTTATCTTTGTATTAGATAGATGTTTAATTAAGGCTTGATATTCTGAAATGTAAAACCTATCTGAAGAGAGCAAAGACTGTAACTTGTCCTGTAGTCATCCTGAAATAGTCTCATTAATATTATAAATTAAAAATCTGAAATTTATCTCTCAATGGGTAAAAAGAAGCAAACCACGTATTGATATTTTTCATTTTTCAGATCCTGTTCTAGACTTTTAAAATGTCTAATGTCAGATCATAAAGACAAATTGTGAATGCAAACAAAAGTTAACAAACTTAAAGAGATTGTACTACCGTGCATCATACATTTATTCTTTCTTGCTGCCAATATAACCAAACCAGATATTTGGATTTTTAGTGAGTTTTAATTTTAAATTAACAGAAAAAATACAGGGAAGACACCTACACTGTAGCTCGAAAATTAGATACAGGTTGCCAAAGCAAAGGTTTGTCTTTCTCAATGACCTTGGCAGAGGCAAGTTGATCATGTTTACAGAGAAAGGGTAAGAACAAAAGAATAATAATACAGACCCTGTTATACTCTTGGCTCCCAAGCCCTTCGGGGAGCCCCACTGCTGTCTGAGCTTGGGCTTTGTCTTATCCCTTTGAACTGTCCTCTCTGAACATGTCCTGCGCGACACTGGGTGTAGCTTTTTACCCCACTGGGAGTTTCACTAAGCTGGGAGGGATGCTCATGCGAGTTTCACTAAGCTGGGAGGGATGCTCATGCACTTGTGTGGTGCAGGGCAGATATCAAAGCTCCCAGTGACAATGTTGTGCTTACCTATATACTTGATCTAGCCTTGTAACAACGCATCTAAAATTCTTCTGAAGGTAAATGGCATTTTCTTTGCTTTGAAAATACATTTAGATCTTCAGAACCAACCTTAAGTAGCCTTTAATACATTTCGACTTGGAGGAGAAAAACAGTGAGGATTAAATAGATATGATGCATTAAGAGTTCACAAATTGATACTCTTGTGCATTTATGTAACTTCTATTAATCACAATTAAATATAAATCTAAAATCTTATGTTCCCATTAGCATATATTTTTGAGTATTGGCCCAGTCATACAAGAAATAGTAATCTGCCGATTTCAAAAACTGAAAATAGCAACATACCCTTAAAAACAGCCTTATATAAAAACATCCATACTCAAAGAACTACCAATGAATATTAATTATATATGTTATACATTGGTACAAATATTTTTTATTCATTCGTAGTTCAGTTTTACTTTGATCTTGGTCATTTCAATGACTATATTTAGAATTGGAAAAAGTCTAGAGGAAGAAGAAAGAACCACCTTTTAAATGGTCAAAAACAACCCACCTTTATTTTAGCACTGTTAACTTCTTACTTCAGACCCAGCCTATGCTCACATCCTTGGAAAATCTAAATTACAAATAAAAATTGACCAGCATATAAAACATACAACATCAAAAAATGAAATGCTTTCTGATTTGTATGAATTTGATGCAAAAAAAAATTCAGGTGCAGAATCTTTAATTCTTTCAATACACATAAAAAGAAACTTGCCTTGACTTATCTGTTTTCACAACTCATGTTGTTTTTTCTTTCATATGGTGAATCCTCCAAGTTAAACTTTTACTTGTAGGTTGGAGCTGGCTGGGATTTCTGTCAAAGTTTTATTTGCTGAAAATGTAGCTTCTGCAAAATTGAAATTCACAGTGGGGAAAAGTTCCGTTTCATGTTTCTTTCCTACACTGTGAAAGACATTTCTTGGGAATAGCATACTTTATATGCATCTATGAACTTAGCAGTGTACCTTTTTTTTTTTTTTTTTTTTGGCAGATCCAACAAAAACTACCCTCTTACTAGTGCTTGGCCCTGTTTTTCTCAAACATCTAATGCAGATTACCCTGTTCTCAAGTTTTTCTCTACAATACCACAGAACTTTACAAAAAATAACTAATTCTAAAGAAAGAAAAGTAAAACTCTTAACATTTCCTACCACCTCAAGCCAAGAAAAAGACCTTTAAATTGTTTATAAAAACTAGGTTCTTCAGCAAATCTGCATTTTCAATTTTAGCTTATATCAGAGGGTACTGGGCTAGTACAGTCTGAAGTACACTTCATGCATCTGGTCTGCCCCATATGTTCCTTGGCTGAAACTGCCATATTCTCTTTTCAAACTGTATTTGCATATTTCCATGTCATAGTGCCCTGGTTTCAGCAGTAACAGTCATTTTTCTTCTTCTTAGTAGCTGCAGTGCTATGGTTTTGACTTTCAGCCTGGAAACAATGCTGATAACACCAATGTTTTTAGTTGGTGTTCAGTAATGTTTACACTGACCAAGGACTTTGTGAGTCTCATGCTCTCCCAGGGAGGAGGGGAAGCCGGGAGGAAGCAGAGACAGGACACCTGACCCAAACTAGCCAAAGAGCTATACCACAGCATGTCATGCCCAGGATGTAGAGCTGGGGGGCAGTTACCCGGAAGGGAACTCACTGCTTGGTCGGGTTGAGTATCAGTTGGTGGATAGTGAGTGGTTGTATCCTCTTTCCTTGTTATTTCCCTTTTAAGTATTATTATTGGTGGTAGCATCAGTGGGGTTTTGTTATACTTTAGTTACTAGGCTGGTCTTACCTCAACCTGTGGAAGTTCGAGGCCCGCCTGGACAAGTTCCTGTGTGATGTACTCTAGGTTACCCTGCTCTTGCAGGGGGTTGGACCAGATGATCTCTCGAGGTCCCTTCCAACCCTTGGGATTCTGGGATTCTGTGATTCTCCTCCCCATTGCTCTGGGGGGAGGGGGGGGGGGGGGAGGAGGCAGGGAGAGTGACAGAGTGGCTGAATGGCTGACACTTCTTTTTGGCACACAATATGGGAGATGAAGGGCTGAGTTAGTGACAGATGTGACCATACTGTGTCTAATCCTATTTGTGATAAGCATTGTTTCGAATTAATAGTCATTCGTCCCAATGCTGATTTATTGGCTTTCAAAGTTGTTGCTTTTGATCTCACAGTTCCAGCATTTCACACCTTACTTACAGCCAATATTTGCTGTGTTAGTGTTTATTGGCTGGGGGCCATGGGCTAAGGTTCTTGTTTCATTGTACTTTTTTCCCTGACACTGGACAGTCATGAGTGGCAGGATGTGTGCGATAGTATGGGCTAGTATCTAGGCCAGTGGGCCCCTCCAGTGCTTTGGAATTTCACCACTGAACAAGTGCAAAATCCAGAAAAATTAGTAAAACACTAAAACACTAAAAAAAAGGTGTGTTGTCCTCCTTGTCATACCAGAGAGGGACAAATCACAGCAACGTGCCGAGGCTCAGCTTATGATTACAATTCTTGTTCAAAACTATCCAGCACCTTCAAAAGGAAAAATATGTCCCCGGATATGATGGCAAAGCAACAGACAGCACAGCTACTCCAGCTCCA
The DNA here is from genome assembly GCF_033783945.1 of Neopsephotus bourkii. Classification (NCBI taxonomy): domain Eukaryota; kingdom Metazoa; phylum Chordata; class Aves; order Psittaciformes; family Psittacidae; genus Neopsephotus; species Neopsephotus bourkii. The sequence continues at coordinate 241,808 of NW_026901012.1, read as the reverse complement.
AGCACAGCAGCTACATCAGCCCCAGCAACAAGTACAGCAGTCACCCAAACTTCGACCGCAACAGACAATGCAGCTAATACAACTCCAAGTACAACAGCTACACTAGAGCACCAATTCATGTCAATATCAGTTGCCCCTCTATGCAAGGGGAAAAGCAAAAAAGAGGCAAGAAAGATGAAGCAAGAGGAAAAAACAATGTACTCACCACCTGAGACAGCATCTGACCAGGAGTTACTAGTATGTGAATCAGAGGAAGAAGAAGAAGAGGTGACGTCTCAACCTCAGACCTCAACAGAGCTACGGAATATGCAAAAAGATTTTACCCATCAGGCAAGGGAGTACGTCATCCCGTGGTTGCTCCAGTGTTGGGACAATGAGTGTGATGGTCACGAACTAGAAGTAGGGAAACCAAGCAGCTGGGATCACTTGCTAGGGAAGGGCGGATTGACAAAGCAATTGCAAGAGAGAAAAAGGCCCTCAGCCTTTGGAAGCAGCTCTTGGCAGCTGTGAAAGAAAGGTTTCCATACAAGGACGATGTTATGAGTCTTTCGGCTAAGTGGACTACTCTAGAGAAAGGCATCCAGTCTCTGAAGCAATCAGTTATTGTAGAGATGATCTATCACATCAAGTCAAATAACGGGAATATACACATAGATCCAGATGATGTCTAATGTACACAATGAAAGTGGCAGAAGTTTACATGGAATGCACCGTCATCATATGCTCATTCATTGGCAACAGTAACCTGGAATGACATAGTACCACCAACAGTGGATGAAATGATTCATAAACTCTGAGAGTTTGAAGACAGTTTCACCCCATCCATCATTTCAGCTGTAGAAAAACTGTCCAGGACCTCAAACAATTGAGGGACAATCTATCTGATCTATCCAGCTCCTCATGTGTACCAACACACATCTCAGCTATTAACAAAAGGCGTCCTACTGCTCAAGAGAGAAAATATAGAAGGTATACGCCACAGGCCACCCTATGGTTTTACCTATGGGTTCACGGAGAAGACATGAAGAACTGGGATGGAAAACCTACCTCAGCTCTGGAGGAATGGGTGCGTGAACTGAAGAGGAGAACAAAGGTCAAGGATGATCATCCCATGAAAACCGTAGCTCCAGTCTCTGGTGAGCAGGTTCCCAGGTGGAGTGGAAGAGCTGATTTTACTCCAGCTCCTGTGATAAAGAAGAATAATCCCTTTCTACAAGATTTAAGTGTCCAACGTTGTGTTGACTATTAGAGTGGCCCTGTCTCCAGCCAGGTGGAGGTAGGGGACAATTGGGTTTACTGAACTGTGTGGATCAGATGGCCTGGCACCTCAGTCCCACAGAAGTATAAAGCTCTAGCAAGTACCGGTGCACAGTGTACCCTGATGCCACCAAGCTGCCAAGTGGTGGAACCCATTTCTATTTCTGGAGTGACAGGAGGATCCCAAGAGTTGACTGTACTGGAGGCTGAAATCAGCCTGACTGGGAAGAAGTGGCTAAAGCACCCCGTTGTGACTAGTCCAGAGGCTCCATGCATCCCTGGCATAGACTACCTCAGAAGAGGGTACTTCAAAGACCCAAAAGGGTAGCAATGGGTTTTTGGTATTGCTGCTGTCCACCTTGCCTGGTTTCTCAGAGGATCCTTCTGTTGTGGGGTTGCTGAAAGTCGAAGAGCAACAAGGGCCAATTGTGACCACAGAAGTGCATTGACGGCAATATCGCACAGAGACTCCCTCATTCCCATCCATCAGCTGATCCGTAGGCTGGAGAGCCAAGGAGTGATCAGCAGGACCTGCTCACCCTTTAATAGTCCCATATGGCCAGTGTGAAAGTCTAACAGAGAGTGAAGACTAACAGCAGACTATCGTGGCCTGAATGAAGTCACACCACAATTGAGTGCTGCCGTACCAGACATGCTAGAACTTCAGTGTGAACTGGAGTCAAAAGCAGCCAAGTGGTATGCCACGACTGATATTGCCAGTGCATTTTTCTCAATTCTTTTGGCAGCAGAGTGCAGGCCACGGTTTGCTTTTACTTGGAGGGGTGTTCAGTTCACTTGAAACCCACTGCCCCAGGGGTGGAAACACAGCCCTAGTATCTGCCATGAAATGATCTAGACTGCACTGAACATGGGTAAGCTCCAGAACACCTGCAATACATTGAGGACATTATTGTGTGGGGCGATACAGTGGAAGAACTCTTTGAGAAAGGGAGGAAAATAATCCAAATCCTGCTGAAAGCCAGTTTTGCCATAAAATGGAGTAAGGTCAACAGACCTGCACAGGAGATTCAATTTTGGGGAATAAAATGGGAAGATGGATGTCTCCAGATCCCCACAGATGTGATCAACAAGATAACAACAGTGTCTCCACCAACTAATAGGAAAGAAACACAAACTTTCTTGGGTGCAGTGGGTTTCTGGAGAATGCACATCCCAAATTACAGTTTGATTGTAAATCCTCTCTATCATGTGACCTGGAAGAAGAATGATTTTAAATGGGGACCTGAGCAACAGCAAGCCTTTGAGCAAATTACACATGAGATAGTTCATGCAGTAGCCCTTGGACCAGTCCGGACGGTGCCAGATGTAAAAAATGTACTGTACACCACAGCTGGGGAGAATGGTCCTACCTGAAGCCTCTGGAAAAAAGCTCCAGGGGAGACTCGAGGCTGACCCCTCGGCTTTTGGAGTCCAGGATACAGAGGATTTGAGGCCAGCTATACCCCAACTGGGAAAGAGACACTGGCAGCCTCTGAAGGCATTCGAGCTGCTTCAGAAGTGATTGGCACTGAAGCTCCTCCTCTCACCCTGGGTGCCTGTGCTGGGCTGGATGTTCAAAGGCAGGGTCTCCTCTACACATCATGCAACTGATGCTATATGGAGTACAATGGGCTGCACTACTTACACAACGAGCTCGAATAAGTATCAAACCACCATCCCAGCAAAGAATGAACTTTGATGAAACCAGACGAGTTCTGAGGTAAATGAATGATCAGCGTCAGTAGGCAACAATCTAACACTGCACACAGCCTCTCCTGCTCTGAAAGACTGTTACAAGAGATGGAGCCTGACATCATGGACCGGATGAACTCAGCAGCTTTATAGGGATTGGCCCATGCACTAAGGAATGATCTCTCTTTCTCTCTGTGGATGTATGCATATGTATATATATATATATATGAGATAAGAGTGATGGTATTTTGAAAATGTGAGTTCTGAGCATGACATGAATGGTATGGAATAAGGGGTGGATACTGTCCTGGGTTCAACAGTAGCAGTTATTTTTCTCCTTCTTAGTAGCTGGTGCAGTGCTGTGGTTATAACTTTCAGCCTGGGAACAGAGCTGATAACACCAATGTTTTTAGCTGGTGCTCAGTAATGTTTACTCTGACCAAGGAATTTGTGAGTCTTATGCTCTCCCAGGGAGGAGGGGAAGCCGGGAGGAAGCAGAGACAGGACACCTGACCTATCCCAAACTAGCCAAAGAGCTATTCCATACCACAGCATGTCATGCCCAGGATGTAGAACTGGGGGCAGTTACCCGGAAGGGCTAGATCACTTCTCTGTCGGGTTGGGTATCGGTTGGTGGATGGTGAGTGGTTGTATTCTCTTTCCTTGTTATTTCCCTTTTAAGTATTACTATTGGTGGTAGCAGCAGTGGGTTTTTGTTATACTTTAGTTACTAGACTGTTCTTATCTCAACCTGTGGGAGTTACATTCTTTCGATTCTCCTCCCTATCCCTCTGGGATCAGGGGAGAGGAAGAGGGCAGAGAGAGGGAGCAGCTGCGTGCCTGGGCTTAAACCATGACACATAGAAAGTAAGATTCATTGCAATTTTCCTTCTGATCCTGGGTACAGGCAGAGTCACATTTGAGAGATTGAAATGAGTCTGTGGAACACTTCTACACATGTCCAGATAAAAAAATGGAACAAAAGAACAGTGAAGCACTTTTTTCCTGTACCTGTGTTAGAGGATGGAGTGCATGAAGTAGTGGAATTATACTCAGTAGTCCTCATACATAAGTTCAGATCTTCCAAAAGGATTCATTATTCCAATAAACACCGCAGACACAAAGTCTGGCTTATGAATTGAGCAAAAGCACATGGCCTGTCCCTGTTACTTTTAACTTATTTTGGAAACAGAGGTAAATACGAAATTTACAGCTATCCTGAGATAAAGGAGCTATCTTTCTAGTTAAAATTAAATACTTCTAATCTTTCATTAATTACTTTTTTAAAATGCAGATTCCTATTTGTACTGTTTTCAGCTTTTGGGATGTTTAAATAGGAAGTGGAAGGTTATATTAACATAGACTAAGAACGCATTTCCAAGGAATTTAGATTTTCACATTTATCTCAAATTTTTTTCCTTGTTAAAAATAAATAAAATACAGCAAATCCAAAATTTTGTAACCAGTAGGTTTAGAAGGCAGTAAAGTACTCCAAACACTACCATGTTTCATCTCTTTCTCTTCATAGTATTTTATAATATACCTTCATGTTTACAACATCATTGATGAAACATCACATGTACTAGTATAAAACTCTAGGCAGAAGAAAAGGCAGAAGGAAATTGATGTATCGAGATGTAAAACCTTTTAAAGATGAACTCAATAAGGGTTTTTAGACTTATGCAAAAAAAAACAGCAGCAGAGCCTGCAGTGAGTTTGAGTTTCAGACTTTTGCAGCTGCTGTTGGACTCTTGGTGCTCAATATCTGTATAAATAAAAAATGCATTATTAATACACCAGATACGTTTTATACATATTGATATACCCATGCATAAAGCATACATGCAGAAACTTTACTGGTAGAAAAGCTGTATCCTTAGTTGTATTTGAACTGAGTAGCATTTACTATTTCATTAGTCTTCAAGTTAGATTCTGTTCAATCTCTAAATATCTTTTCTCAGTAATTCTTCACCTAAAAAATAAAGACCTTGTGTGACACTCAGAGAAGATATTCTGAGTTTGGATCAGTGATTCTAACAGCAAATGGTTTGAGAATTGTGGATAAAATTGGATAAATTTTACATGACAAGATTCAAGTTTTGTGCTGGCAATGTGCATGTTAAAGATCAGGTGTACAGTTCTGGCCACCGTTAGATTTTCAAGTGATAGTGAGGGCAGAACAAGGATTAACAACAGCAACTAAAGACTCTGCTACAACCCTTATTAGACAGAATCCTTCTATGAAACAGAGGAACTAGGTTTAGAAAACTATTCATATTATTCAGTAAGCTGGTAAAGGGTCTGCAGAGCAAATATTATGAGGAACGGCTGCAGGAACTGACATTGTTTATTCTGGGGAAGAGAACAGAGGACCTTATCACTTTCAACAACTACCTGAAAGGAGGTTGTAGTGAGGTGGGGGTCAGTCTCATCTGCCATGTAACAAGCACTAGGACAAGAAGTAACAAACTCTAGCTGTGTCAGGGAAGGTTTATATTATACATATATTTTATATATATATATATATATATATATATATTCTGGATATTAGGGACAATTTTTTCCCTGTGAGGGTGCTCAGGCATTGGAACAGGCTGCACAGGGCAGTGGTGGAATCACCATCCCTGGAGGATTTCACAAACCATGTATATGAGGCCCTCAGTGACATGGTTTAGTGGTGGGCTTGGCAGTCCTAGGGGAACAGTTGGACTTGATGGTAACTTTTTCAACCTAGTTGATTTTTTGATTCTATGATTCTATTTGTATTTCTAAATGATCCTAAACAATCCTAAACATGAATCCTGATTTCTCCAAGCTCTTTCTTCCACTTCTCAGTGATTATTAAAAAACTTCTAGTTCTCAGTTTGACCATTAAAATATCCCAGACACTAAAGTCCTGATGGACACAGCAGTCACGAGTAGCTCATGGAGTTAGTTAGGGCTCGACCTTGCAGGTTGCCAGAAGGTAGATAAAGGTTTGAGTTCTTCATCTCTACTGCATTCCCCCAGCTGGTGGTACATATCCATTTTCTTTATTTCCCTCCCTCCTCCCTCTTTTTGAGAAAACTTGGGTCCATTTCCTTTTAGATCATTGGAAACCCATTAGTCATCAGGCTAAGGCTATGGGGCTACAGCATCCTCATGGTTCTGGTCAAAGGTGCTCAACTTTGCATGGAAGTGTGATGTAATATTTTGTGAAACAGGAAAGTGGCCTAATGAATTCAGAATTGTACACACTTTCATTTTTAATATTTCACAGTTGCTATGCAACTACTGTATCTTGAGCTGAGTTACTGAATGCCTTCTTCAGTTACTGAATGCCTTCTTTGTCTCTGTCTACTCTGCCGGAGGCAGTCCTGTAGAGCCCTGTACCGCTGAGACCTCAGGTGAAGACAGGTCAACGGAGCAGTTTGCCTTAGTCGATGAGGAATGGGTTAGAGACCAGTTGAGCAACCTGGACATTCATAAATCCATGGGTCCAGATGGGATGCACCCGCGGGTGCTGAGGGAACTGGCAGAGGTCATTGCTAGACCGCTCTCCATCATCTTTACCAAGTCTTGGGAAGCGCCTGAGGACTGGAGGAAAGCAAATGTCACTCCAGTCTTCAAAAAGGGCAAGAAGGAGGACCCGGGTAACTATAGCCCAGTCAGCCTCACCTCCATCCCTGGGAAAGTGATGGAACACCTTATCTTTGGTGCCATCTTAAGGCATATCAAGGATAAGAGGGTTATGAGGGGCAGTCAACATGGCTTCACCAAGGGGAAGTCATGCTTAACCAATCTCATAGCCTTTTATTAGGAAATAACACGGTGGACGGATAATGGCAGAGCGGTGGATGTGGTCTACCTTGACTTCAGCAAAGCGTTTGACACAGTCTCCCACAGCACCCTCGCAGCTAAATTGAGGAAGTATGGTCGGGATGATCGCGTAGTGAGGTGGACTGTGAACTGGCTGAAGGAGAGAAGCCAGAGAGTTGTAGTCTATGGGGCGGAGTCTAGTTGGAGGCCTGTGTCTAGTGGAGTGCCTCAAGGGTCGGTACTGGGACCAGTATTATTTAATATATTCATCAACGATTTAGATGAGGGAATTGAGTGTACTATCAGCAAGTTTGCCGATGACACTAAGCTGGGAGGGGTGGCTGACACGCCAGAAGGCTGTGCTGCCATCCAGCGAGACCTGGACAGGCTGGAGAGTTGGGCGGGGAATAACTTGATTAAATATTTCAAGGGAAAGTGTAGAGTCCTGCAACTGGGCAGGAACAACCCCAGGTTCCAGTATAGGTTGGGGAACGACCTGTTGGAGAGCAGTGTAGGGGAGAGGGACCTGGGGGTCCTAGTGGATGACAAGGTGACCGTGAGCCAACACTGGGCCCTTGTGGCCAAGAAGGCCAATGGCATCCTGGGGTGTATTAGAAGGGGGGTGGTTAGTAGGTTGAGAGAGGTCCTCCTTCCCCTCTACTCTGCCCTGGTGAGACCTTATCTGGAATATTGTGTCCAGTTCTGGACCCCTCAGTTCAAGAAGGACAGGGACCTGCTGGAGAGAGTCCAGCACAGGGCAACTAAGATGATTAAGGGAGTGGAGCATCTCCCTTATGAGGAAAGACTGAGGGAGCTGTGTCTCTATAGTTTGGAGGAGACTGAGGGGTGACCTTATTAGTGTATATAAACATATAAAGGGGGAGTGTCACGAGGATGGAGCCAGGCTCTTCTCAGTGGCAAACAATGATAGGACAAGGGGAAATGGGTACAAATTGGAGCACAAGAGGTTCCACTTAAACTTGAGAAGAAAATTCTTCTCAGTGAGGGTGACAGAACACTGGAACAGGCTGCCCAGGGAGGTTGTGGAGTCTCCTTCTCTGGAGACATTCAAAACCTGCCTGGACACGTTCCTGTGTAACCTTATCTAAGTGCTCCTGCTCCGGCAGGGGGATTGGACTAGATGATCTTTTGATGTCCCTTCCAATCTCTAACATACTGTGATACTGTGATACCTTTAAATACCATCAAGGAACATCTTAGGTCCTGCTCCGACAAGGGATAGTGGTGAATAAAGAGGAGGGAACAAAACTCAAAGAATAAATCATGGGTGTTGAAACAAAATTTAAATATCTGTCTTTGGGAACTCAATGCACTATTGTTCAGTGGAGAGATTCACAGCCTCAGACATTCTAGACAAGACTCTAAATACAGACTGTTTCAACCCTTTTTCTGATTATAAAGTTATGACTGCCTACGGAGGATGGTTACATGTAATCAGAAAATCTGACATAATAAAAACAAAATCTGGTTAAGATAAATCATTTTTTAACTAGCACTGAACGGAAGGTAAAATAAGCATCCCCTCCCCCACCCCCCCCAAAAAAACCAAAGACCCTCCAAAACAAACCACAAAACAACCAAGTAACACATGCGTATCTAGATTTTTGTTATTTTCCATCTCTTTTTTAATAGAACTCATATTTCAATTCTCCATTAATTTTGATAGAACTCATACATTAACTGAAATTATTGAATTCATTTTAAGATATTTTTTAATTAAAGCTGCTCCTTCTATTTTTTTCACTTCCTACAACAGATCCAAGTTACACAAGTGCAGTTGTATTCAGCTTTCACACCTCAGTGTTATAACTGTACAATGCTGCATTAGAATACCAGGTAATTGACAACTTTATTTGTGAACTGTAGCTTTAGGAAAAAAACACTAAACCCAGCAATAACTGTAGATGCTTTTATAAACCATGCATTTAGAAATAATTGAGGATTCCTAGTCTCTTGGGTCCTGCTTTGGAACCACAAATTATGGGTGCCTATAAAACCTAAAACTCTGATTTTTGGATGCCAGGTAAGTTACTGATGTTGAAAACAAAGCCATCTATACATAGACATTCTACACCAAAGATGAACTACAGCATAAGATGAAAAACTCCTAACTGCCTTTTCTTTGTTTTAAATGAAGGGTACCACTCTATTAATGAAATAAAAACATTAGGTTGAGCATAATGGTTGCTGACTTCGGGGTTGGTTAATGTTATTCTACCATTGTTCTATGATAGACAATTCCAGAACTTGCAGGTGAGTTGAGAAGAATTTAGCTGAGCATAATATGAATATGTAGGTTCTGAAATCTTAAGACCCTTTTAAATTAACTGAGAAACAGATTCACAAGAGTATTTAAGTACAGCTGGAATGGTATCTAAATCCCAATAATTCTACTGAAATAGGGAGTTATGGGATATATACCTTTGAGCATGAACATAAGTAGAACAGAGCTAAATGGCAACAACTCCATTTAAAAAACACTGACTCATACAAGTCCATGGGTCCTGATACAAGTCCATGGGTCCTGATGAAATCCACCCATGGGTCCAGAAGGAGCTGGCAAATGAAGTTGCTAAGCCGCTGGCCATCATATTTGAAAAATCATGGCAGTCAGATGAAGTTCCTGACAACTGGAAAAAGGGAAATATAACCCCCATTTTCAAGAAGGGGAAAATGGATGACCCGGGGAATTACAGACCTGTCAGTCTCACCTCTGTGACTGGCAAAATCTTGGAGCAGATTCTCCTGGAAAGCATGTTAAGGCATATGAAAAACAACAAGGTGCTTGCTGACAGCCAGCATGGCTTCACTAAGGGGAAATCCTGCCTGACCTATTTGGTGGCCTTCTATGATGGGGTTACAGAACTGATGGACAGGGGTAGAGCAGTTGATGTCATCTACCCGGATTTGTGTAAAGCATTCGACACTGTCCCACATGACATCCTTGTCTCTAAATTGGAGAAATATCAATTTGATGGATGGACCACTCGGTGGATAAAGAACTGGCTGGATGGCCGCACACAAAGAGTTGTGGTCAATGGCTCAATGTTCAGCTGGAGACCAGTAACAAGTGGTGTCCCTCAGGGATCGGTGTTGGGACCGGTCTTGTTCAACATCTTTGTCACTGACATGGACAGTGGGATTGAGTGCACCCTCAACAAGTTTGCTGATGACACCAAGCTGTTTGGTTCGGTTGGTATGCTGGAGGGAAGGAATGCCATCCAGAGGGACCTTGACACGCTTGAGAGATGGGCTGATGCCAACCTGATGAATCTTAACCATGGCAAGTGCAAGGTCCTACACCTGGGTCGGGGCAATCCCAGACACAGCTACAGGCTGGGCAGAGAAGAGATTCAGAGCAGCCCTGTGGAGAAGGACTTGGGGGTGCTGGTCGATGAGAAAATGAACATGAGCCAGCAGTGTGCGCTTGCAGCCCAGAAAGCCAACCGTATCCTGGGCTGCATCAAAAGGAGCGTGACCAGCAGGTCGAAGGAGGTGATCCTGCCCCTTTATTCTGCTCTCGTGAGACCTCACTTGGAGCATTGTGTGCAGTTCTGGTGTTCTCACATAAAAAGGACATGGATCTGTTGGAACAAGTCCAGAGAGAATGATCAGGGGACTGGAGCACCTCCCATATGAAGATCGGCTGAGAAAGTTGGGACTCCAGCCTGGAGAAGGCCGCGTGGAGATCTGATAGCAGCCTTCCAGTATCTGAAGGGTGCATATAGGGATGCTGGGGATGGACTCTTCATTAGGGACTGTAGTGGTAGGACAAGGGTTAATGGGTTAAAACTTAAACAGGGGAAGTTTAGATTGGATATAAGGAGGAAATTCTTTCTTGTTAGCGTGGTGAGGCTCTGGAATAGGTTGCCCAAGGAGGTTGTGAATGCTCCATCCCTGGCAGTGTTCAAGGCCAGGTTGGACGAGGCCTTGGATGATATGGTTTAGAGGAAGGTGTCCCTGCCCATGGCAGGGTGGTTGGAACTTGATGATCTTAAGGTCCTTTCCAACCCTAACCATTCTATGATTCTATGATTCTATGATATGAATAGTCCCCCTGGAGGAAGCTAACAACTTCTCAAAATGTTATTTTATTTGAATAACTGTATTGTTGTCCTGGGTTCAGGAGTAGCAGTCATTTTTCTCTTTCTTGGTAGCTGTTGCAGTGCTGTGTTTTGACTTTCAGCTGGGAACAGAGCTGAAAAACAATGATGTTTTGGTTTGGCCAAGGACTTTGTGAGCCTCATGCTCTGCCAGGGAGGAGGGGGAGCCGGGAGGAAGCAGAGACAGGACACCTGACCCAAACTGACCAAAGAAGTATTCCATACCACAGCACGTCATGCCCAGGAGGTAACTGGGAGTTACCCGGAAGGGGCTAGAGGTGGACTGCAGGGTTGGAGGAGGTATCGGTCGGTGCTTGGTCGGGCTGGGGGGAGCAAGTTATCGGTCGCCTGGTGATGAGGTGTTGTATTCTCTTCCCTTGTTATTTCCTTTATCATTACTATTATTGGTGGTAGCAGTAGTGATTTGTGTTATACCTTAGTTACTAAACTGTTCTTATCTCAACCTGTGGGAGTTGCATTCTTTCTGATTCTCCTCTCCACCCCTCCGAGAGTAGGGGAGGGCAAGAAGGGGGGGGGGGAGTGAGTGGATAAGCTGTCTGGCGTTGGTTAAACCACCACAGTTCTTTTTGGTGCCCAATGTGGGGCACGAGGGGCTGAGATAACGACAGATCTGACCGTCACAATGCTGATTTATTGGCTCTCAGAGTTGTTCCTCTTGATCTCACAGCTTCAGAATGTTGTAACTTACTTAGAGCCGGTATTTGTTGTGTTAGTGTTTATCAAGTGTGGGGCTTGGCCTAAGCTTCCTGTCTCACTGTACTTTATGGCAATGACTTGTAATACGGGCGGGCTCCAGCAGCAGGACGGGACGGATGTGGCCGTGGACTGGTCCCTGGCCGTCCAGCTGCTCCTCACCGTCCTGGCCCTCGCCCTCGCCTCCGTCTGTGTGAGGCTCTGGGAAGCCGAGGGGGAGCTGCCCCGGGAGCCGGCAGCTGCTGAAGCGGCCCAGGAGAGCGGCACAGGGGACCAAGCAGGAGCGGGACCGGAGGCCGCAAGGGGACGGCTGCCGGTGGAGGAGCTCGGGGCGGTCGAGGAGCGGGAGGAGGCGGCTGCCGAGCAGCGGGAGAAGGTGGCGTCGGAGCCGAGCCCCGCAGAGGAGCCGAGCCCCGCGGCTGAGCCCAGCCCCGCGACGGCCGAGAGCATTCCCTGGAAGCCGCCCGCCGAGCCTCAGGAGGATGCAGGAGACCCCGCAGCATTTCCCAGCAAGGCAGAGGAGGAAGAGCTGGACTCAGGAAAAGAGAAGCTGGTGGCGGGAGAGCCGGCAAGCACAGCAGCTACACCAGCCCCAGTGACAAGTACAGCAGCATCGTTTGAGAGTTCTGTAGGTTTTGGATGGCCTTTGGGTATCCTTGGGACCTACCTGCTGATTGTGATGGGGATCAGCATGTTGGCACACACACAGAGTGTATTTTACCCACCACCATTTTGTCTGATCTCAAAAGTTAAGCAGAGTTGGGTTTGGGTCTTGTCTGGGGTTAGACAACAATATGGGAGGACCAAGAGATTTTCTCCAAGACTGGAGAGTCATGAGTGGCAGGGCATGTGGGACAGTATGGGCAAGTATCTAGTCCACTGGGACCCTCCAGTGCTTTGGAAACATTGGAGATGGAAGGACAGTGAATTATTTTGAGCCTGGTGGGCCCATGACCCTTAAGGCCAACAGAGCAGAGATGCAACATCGAGATGGACTCATGATCGAGGGGTGGACCTAACAATGGACACTACTGCCCAGGTTATTCATGTGTGTGAACACTGCACACAGCCTCTCCTGCTCTGAAAGACTGTTACAAGAGATGGAGCCTGGCATCATGGACCAGATGGACTCAGCAGCTTTATAGGGACTGGTCCATGCACTACGATGAGAGTGCACTTAGATAAGAGTGATGGTATATTGAAAATGTGGGATCTGAGCATGACATGAATGGTATGGAATAAGGGGTGGATAATGTCCTGGGTTTAGCAGTGGCAGTCATTTTTCTCTTTCTTGGTAGCTGGTGCAGTGCTGTGTTTTGACTTTCAGCTGGGAACAGAGCTGAAAAACAATGATGTTTTGGTTTGGCCAAGGACTTTGTGGGCCTCATGCTCTGCCAGGGAGGAGGGGAGCCGGGAGGAAGCAGAGACAGGACACCTGACCCAAACTGACCAAAGAGGTATTCCATACCACAGCACGTCATGCCCAGGAGGTAACTGGGAGTTAGCCGGAAGGGCAGGTGGACTGCAGGGTTGGAGGAGGTATCGGTCGGTGCTTGGTCGGGCTGGGGGGAGCAAGTTATCGGTTGCCTGGTGATGGGGTGTTGTATTCTCTTCCCTTGTTATTTCCTTTATCATTACTATTATTGGTGGTAGCAGTAGTGATTTGTGTTATACCTTAGTTACTAAACTGTTCTTATCTCAACCCGTGGGAGTTGCATTCTTTTTGATTCTCCTCTCCGTCCCTCCGAGAATAGGGGAGGGCAAGAAGGAGGGGGGGGGGGAGTGAGTGGACAAGCTGTCTGGCATTGGTTAAACCACGACAATTGTAATCTAAACATTTTTTATTTCATCCTACTATCTACTGTAACGAAAGCAGCAAGACACACAGGTTTAGATCAGACTGGTTACAGCTGCAGCATTACCTACCTTTTACCTATGTCGTCAGTTGGTTTTACAAAGGATCATTACTGATTCAAATAGAGATCCTTTGCATCTTTTTTGAAGGCTTTAGAAAATATCAAGAACAGAAATGGAATCATGAACAGAAAACAAACATACAAAAAAAAAAACCCAAACAACAAGGAGTTCTGAGACCAATTTTCCCTATTTTACTTTATATATGTTTTATATAGTTCTATTGGTAGTACACAGTAGTTACAATCACAAATGTACTTGGCTCAGCTCCAACTTATTGTAAGAACATGCAAATAAAAGTTTGAAATAAGAGTAAAATGTAATAAAGCCTTCTCCCACTACAGGTGACAGCAACCCATGCTGTTGCTTTGCTTTTCATTTGGTTGTTATACTGTGTAGAAAGCATCTCATTAAAACTCAAAGTAAACCATAATCTTGCAGAAGCATTTTATGTTTGATCACCAATCTTTGCCTAGACTGTGTTTTCTTTAAGGTCTTGAAAGTGACCCAATAATTAAATCATTTTTATAAAGCATGCATATATCTAACTTTCTGACAGACCTATAAAAAATTAAAGTGAATTAGTAACCCCAATAATGATTCAGTTACTTCAGCATGTCATAAATGTAGATCTGCCTGCCATGAGGTGTGACTATCCTTTTCTAGAGATATAATGAATGATTTAATCACTGAAACTACTACGGAGAAAATAAAAAAGACACTAAATTACTGTGAAGTTATTTCTTATATGAATAAAATTCATATGTATGTGTGTAAACAGTTAAATGAAGTACCTACGTTTTTGTCATGCATATCAGCAATACTTTGGTTGCAAAGCTAATGCATTCAGAAATTTTTAAACAAATATTGATGTAAGAACACTTAAGGGGTAAAATCCAAGACAAAAAACTTGTCCTATATTTAATGTGCTAATAGAGCTATGATAAAACATACTGTTCTTCTTTCCAGTATCACAGCCAATATAGCAAGCAGTAGAGGTGGAATGGGAGTTACTTTTCTTTCAGTTACATGCTTTCTTTCATTGCCTTCTGAAAACAGCTTTTTCTGGAAGTATGATGGACATAAGAGAGGGGAAAAAACTCTCTTGGTTGTAAGAGACTCAGAAATTCACCCTGTGCATGAATGACAGTGTGAATATGACTCTTTCCTAGGTGCAGGCATGATGCTCACATCTTCATTTTTTGCATTTTTATTTGAGGAAGGAAGAAGCAGGTACTGTTTTGTGAACCTGCACCTATTCCACACATATCAGTATTTTTCATCTCCTGAAACTGAAATATTTCTTCGATATTTTGCTGGGTTTAAGTTTGCTGGTTTCTGTCTTTTTGAGAATTGTGTTTTCCAGGAATTTTCCCTCACTCTATCCCCAGCAGAAAGATGAAAATATAACTCTGCCTGTAATGGCATTCCACTTTTCAACCTGAGCTTATTTTCAAATAATAGGTCACGTTCTTCTTTCCCCTTACATTTTTTTCAAGGACTCTGTTGTTTGCTTCACTACACTAGGTCTTCAACTCTCCATCTCAGAGTAAGAATTAGAATTTTGAAAAGCTACACAACAGATCTGCATATCACTTTCTAGCAAGGGCAGGAACAGATTCATACAGTAACCCTCAGCAAAACTGCAAAAGATTTGGGCTGAAGATCCAATAGTGCCTAACCCCCATAATGTTATGTAAATCAGCTATGCTTTATGATCTCAAGAAAAAAGGTAAATGACAACTCAGGCTGGTAAAAATAAAATCCATAATGCTATATATTGTTCTGCCAAATCTGTTCTGTCAGCTTCTTCATGCGTAGACTGTCTAAGATCTCTGTTAAGACAGGGCTGACTTCAATGATTCGTTTTTCTTAGAGTTTGAACATTTCTGCAGTGGAAATTTATAATAAGGACAATCTCAAAACATTTTATACTGTGTTTCTGCATGCTCAGCTCTTCTGTTGACAGATTCCTGATCTGGGAATCATGCTGGAGCATAATTTTAACTGTATTTTTAAATAAGTTCATATGCATGTAATGAAATCTGGAATTAGCAAAATCACTTGCTAATGATATGATTGGTTTCTTTATGCACAGAATTACTTTGGCAATTGTTTACCAGGTAGTAACTCACAGCTTTCTAAATTTAGTTTCTATGTCCTCTGCTTATATAAAGCTTTGTTCTCATCCAGACTAATGACGTTTAAATTATTTTGAGGATTTTCTGATTCTTGGGGGCTTTCCATATTAATTTGGGGTGCAGAGATAACATTCTGACCTTTATTGTAGTCAGAGGAGTATTTAGAATCATATCATAGAATGGTTTGTGTTGGAGGGGACCTTAAAGCTCATTCAGTTCCCACCCCCTACACACCTTTCGCTACACCAGGTTGCTCCAAACCCCACCCAACATGGCCTTGAGGACTGACAGTGATGTGGCAGCCACAGGCAACCAGGACATCACCACCCTCACAAGGAATAACTTCTGCTTAAGATCTCATCAAAATCTACCCTTTTCTTCTTAAAGACACTACCCCTTGTCCTTTCAATACATCCCTGTGAAAAATCCCTCTCCGGGTTTCTTATAGCCCCTTTAGGCACTGGGAGCTGCTCTAAGGTCTCCCCTTCCGGAGCCTTCTCCTGGCTGAATAAGCCCAGCTCTCTCAGCCTGTCTCCAGAGCAGAGCTGCTTCAGCCCGCACAGCATCTCTATGGCCTCCTGTGGAACTTGCTACAACAGCTTCACATACATCTTATGTATTGCTCCAGAGCTGGATGCGGGACTGCAGGGGATTCTCCCCAGAGTGCAGCTAAAGGGAAGAATTCCCTCCCTTCACCTCCTTGCTCATGCTCTGAGGATGTAGACCAGCACATGGGGGGGGGTTCTGGGCTCAAGCTCACATGACTGAGTCATGTGGAGCTTCTTATTGATCAACATCCTCAAGTCCTTCTCAGGGCTGCTCTCAATCCAGCCCGTGTTTGTGGTTAGGATTGCCCTTACCCACTATAAAACCTTGCACTTGGCCTTGTAGAACTTCATGATGTTCACACAGTCCCACCTCTCCAGCCGTTCCTGGTGCCTCTGGATCCCATCCCTTCCCTCCAGTACATTGACCACATTACACGGCTTGTTGTCATCAGCAAACTTGCTGAGGGTGCTCGATGCCACAGTCCATGTCATCAACAAAGATTTTAAATAACACTGGTCCCAGTACTGACCTTTGAGGAACACCACTCATCACTGATCTTAGTTTAGACATAGAGATGTTGACCACAGCTCTTTGGGTGCAACCATCAAGTCAATACCTTAACTACTGAGTGGTCCATACATCAAATCCATGCCTCTCTGGTTTAGACACAAGGATGTCATGAAGTACGTGCTATATGATCTCCTCACTGCTCTAAGGATCTCAAACTCCACCACTCTGTGGTAACTGCAGCCAAGGCTGCCTTCAAACTTCACATTTCCCATCAGCCCTTCCTGGCTGGTGAGAACAAGGTCCAGCATAGTCCCCCTCATCATTGGCTTTTTTAAAACTTGGAGAAGAAAGTTATTATCAACACATTCCAGGAACCCCTGGATTGCTTGTGCCTCTCTGTGTTGTTCCTCCAACAGATAACAGGGTGATTGAAGTGTCCTGGATTCAGCAACAGCAGTTATTTTTCTCCTTCTTAGTAGCTGGTGCAGTGCTGTGGTTATAACTTTCAGCGTGGGAACAGCACTGATAACACCAATGTTTTCAGTTGCTGCTTAGTAATGTTTAGTTTAACCAAGGACTTTGTGAGTCTCATGCTCTCCCAGGGAGGACGGGAACCTGGGAGGAAACAGAGACAGGACACCTGACCCAAACTAGCCAAAGGGGTATTCCATACCACAGCATGTCTTGCCCAGGATGTAGAATTGGGGATATTTAGCCAGAAGGGCTAGATCACTGCTCGGTCGGGCTAGGTATCGGTTGGAGGGTGGTGAGTGGTTGTATTCTCTTCCCTTGTTATTTCCTTTATCATTCTTATTATTGGTGGTAGCAGTAGTGGCTTGTGTTATACCTTAGTTACTGGATTGCTCTTACCTAAACCCATGGGAGTTACATTCTTTCGATTCTCCTCCCCATCCCTCCAGGACCGAGGGTGGGGGGAAGAGAGAGAGTGAGAGACTGTGTGGTTCTGATTTATGGCTGGGCTTAAACCACAACAGAAGTCTCCCATGAGGATCAGAGCTTGTGAATGTGAGGCTGAACCTGTTTATTGAGGGCCTCATCCTTAGTCTTCCTGATTGGGTGGCACTATAAAGTCCCTGCCCTCACTTTAATCCTGAACCATAAATTCTCAGTTGGTTCCTAATCCTCAGACAAGGCTTCATGGGCTCCAGCAGTTGCTGAAATGCAGCCATCATTTTGAACCTGTTTTCCTTTCCTGTTTTTTATTCTGTCCTTCTTTGAACCTGATGGATAATACATTCCGTTACACAGTTGGCCAATCATAAAATGTGCACAATGTACATTGGTTGATTGTTGGGTTTTTTTGTCTTAATATAAGGTATTCAAACCTGAAGTGACACATAACCAATTACAGTTAATAAATGTTTATAGATCCTTCTGAAACAAAAAGTGAATGAACCTTGGTGTGTTTCCTAAGTTGTGATTCATAAGTATGAAATGGAAAAGCATGAGAATTTTCTTTCAGTACTTTATAGATGTATTTTTCAACATGAGTAATACTCCAAAGGAAGTCTTTCCAGTTACTAGCTGATCTTTGGTGTAGATAAACAGAAAGTTCAGTATATCAGATATATGTGGTGACAGTATGTTTTTTAATGTATTTTAATATTTTAACAAGAAATATTTTATAATACCTATATTACCTTTTCATTTGGGAAAGACTGAGTGTAAAATTCAGTATATATATTGATATATTTTGACCCATATATCTCTTGAATTTTCATTTAATTATTTACTGAAACCATTTATCACAGTACCACAGTATCACAGTATGTTAGAGATTGGAAGGTACATCAAAAGATCATCTAGTCCAATCCCCCTGCCGGAGCAGGAACACCTAGATAAGGTTACACAGGAACGTGTCCAGGCGGGTTTTGAATGTCTCCAAACAAGGAGATTCCACAACCTCCCTGGGCAGCCTGTTCCAGTGTTCTGTCACCCTCACTGAGAAGAAGTTTCTTCTCAGGTTTAAGTGGAACCTCTTGTGCTCCAATTTGTACCCATTACCCCTTGTCCTTTCATTGTTTGCCACTGAGAAGAGCCTGGCTCCATCCTCGTGACACTCCCCCTTTATATATTTATATACACTAAGAAGGTCACCCCTCAATCTCCTCTTCTCCAAACTGTAGAGACCCAGTTCCCTCAGTCTTTCCTCATAAGGGAGATGCTCCACTCCCTTAATCATCTTAGTTGCCCTGCGCTGGACTCTCTCCAGCAGGTCCCTGTCCTTTTTAAACTGAGGGGCCCAGAACTGGACACAATATTCCAGATGAGGTCTCACCAGGGCAGAGTAGAGGGGAAGGAGGACCTCTCTCGACCTACTAACCACCCCCCTTCTAATACAACCCAGGATGCCATTGGCCTTCTTGGCCACAAGGGCACAGTGTCGGCTCATGGTCACCCTGTCGTCCACCAGGACCCCCAGGTCCCTCTCCCCTACACTGCTCTCTAACAGGTCGTTCCCCAATCTATACTGGAACCTGGGGTTGTTCCTGCCCAGATGCAGGACTCTACACTTTCCCTTGTTATATTTCATCAAGTTATTCCCCGCCCAGCTCTCCAGCCTGTCCAGGTCTCGCTGGATGGCAGCACAGCCTTCTGGCGTGTCGGCCACCCCTCCCAGCTTAGTGTCATCAGCAAACTTGCTGATAGTACACTCAATTCCCTCATCTAAATCGTTGATGAATATATTAAATAATACTGGTCCCAGTACCGACCCTTGAGGCACTCCACTAGATACAGGCCTCCAACTAGACTCCGCCCCATAGACTACAACTCTCTGGCTTCTCTCCTTCAGCCAGTTCACAGTCCACCTCACTACCCGATCATCCAGACCACACTTCCTCAATTTAGCCACAAGGATGCTGTGGGAGACCGTGTCAAACGCTTTGCTGAAGTCGAGGTAGACCACATCCACCGCTCTACCATCATCCATCCACCGTGTTATTTCCTCATAAAAGGCTACGAGATTGGTCAAGCACGACTTCCCCTTGGTGAAGCCATGTTGACTGCCCCTCATAACCCTCTTATCCTTGATATGCCTTAAGATGGCACCAAGGACAAGGTGTTCCATCACTTTCCCAGGAATGGAGGTGAGTCTATCCGGTCTATAGTTACCCGGGTCCTCCTTCTTGCCGTTTTTGAAGCTGATCCATTTATCCTGGCTTTTATTTTATGCATCTTAGAGCAAAGATAAAAAGACTTCCGACAGCATCAAGAAAACCAGAAAACTTTCAATCCTTGCTTGTCCTATGCCACAACCCTGACAATATGGGAACACTAGAAACTCTTAACTGTTAAGTTTCCATGTCCTGGCCCAGCCTGGACAGCTGCAGTATGAAGACCAAGACTCTGAAATCTGGATTCTCTGTCACAGCCGGGAGCCCTGAAGTTTGGAATTTACATTGAATTTTCTGGTTATTTAGGACTTTTTCTTCAACAAAATGGTCTGATTGAATTGTCTTTAAATTACTTTTTTTTTTTTTTGAGCATTTCTTGCAAAATGTGTAGTCCAGCTATAATAATAGTTAATTTATCTTTTCTAGTTCTGTGACAGAACTAAAATGGAAAACAAAGTGTTCTAACTGAACAGCTAATTAAAAGAAAGAATTTCAGTAGTTCTGGGAATTCAGGAAGTACTGAAGGCTGAACATGAAGCTTTGCTTTGATCAATGTTAACAAAACTTCATGAAAAATTGGAAATTAAAACCAAGGTGTCCAATTTGGTTTCTGTTCTGTCATTCTTCATCTGATAAGGTGGATGCAGTAGCTATGCCTCACACTCTCCCATTAAAATATATAATCTTTGTAAAAGTAGTAGACTAGGACTTAATATGAAATTTTATAAAGTCTCACACCAAGGAAGGATATGCCTACTGGGAGCTTCCAGTACCTCTCTGAGTTATACTGCAAAGTAATAAGAAAATGAAAGCATTTTGTTCAATATCTTTTGAGAAGAGGGTAAATTTCTAAATACTTCAGACTAAGGTAAGACTACATTTATCACCTGTAGTTCTGGCAAGTTCTTTTAGAAGAGAAGTAAAGTGATTTTTTTTTTCAATTATCTTGTAACAGCTATATATGCAATTCCTTTAAGTAACAAATACATAATTTTTCTTCTATATTTTTACCTTGGTCTTGTAAAAGCATGCACTGAATTGCATGAAGGGGTAATGGTGTTTCATGAACCGTCTTAGAAAATAAATTTTGGGCATCTGACTACTTGAAGGGACATATTGATACATCATGGTCTTTTGATTATAGTGAGGGAAGTCAGAAATGCCACAGTATATCATGAACTTCTAAAGTTCTGCAGGGCAGAATTTATTCAGCTCCTGCAGTAGATGAGAAGAAACTGCTTACCATTTACCCACATTTGTAAATTTGAAGAGAAATCACATAATTCACTTTTCATATTTATCTGGAACCATTTTGACTTATTTTTTAACTTTCTCAGTGAAGGAATGAAGAGATCTCTATTACTTCAACAGGTTGTTAGGTCCTTTGCCTATGCCACCAACCTTTCCATCAACCGCCATGTTTAGAAACCACTTAAAGATTAGCACTTTCTCTCCTGTAACAGTTGTGCTCCTACGGTTTTATGTTCTCCAGCCTCTATAAGGAATTACCGCTGATGTTAACTGAAGATTGAGTTAGATCCCATATATTCAGAAGACAATGATCAGGAATTGAGTTTGTAATGTAAGGGGCCAGCCATTCTATTTTTCAGCCTAACTCTGTTCAGACTTCTGATAATCTAACCCTGACAGGACATGTGCTGAAACTCAGTTGAAGCATCAGCATAAATATGCTGCTTAATGTTGACATCCAGTCTTTTAGTTTTAATCTGGAAGTGCATATCAATGTTGCTGCAGTGCTATAGTGATCTAAAGCATTATTTCAGACAGCCAGAATTTCTCATTAACTAAAGAACAGGTTACAGATAGGACTAACACAGTCCCTTGACTCTAAAAGTAATATTCAAACACAAAAGCAGAAATCTTTAATCTTTCCAGTGGAAGAAAAAGCTTGGAACCAGAATCTGCCACATTTACATTAAACTGAAGTCTTATGTCATATAGAAAAATAATATAATGAACAGCAGTAAGTGACATTCTGACTTTTGTGGAAATGTAAAACAGCCTATTTTTAACCCTGATATTGTAAATATCTGTTCAGCCTGTCCCACCACCATTCTCTTACACAAAATCAGATAAAAATTGCCATTTCATGTGTGTTTCTTTTCCAAATTTTTATTCAGCGTCATTTGAGATTGGTGCAGAGTATTTACTTCCCTTACTGTTTCAAGCACTTTTTTCCATATTAATTCAAGGATTAAAAACATTAAGAAATATCAAAGACATCATTAATCAAAAGGACTTTTCTTTATGCCTTACTCTTAATTAAGCTTTCGTAAGGCCTGATGAATATAAAAAGAAAAAGGAAAAAGAAAAAGGGACGTATTGTCTTTCTGTGTCCCACCACCTGAGCAGTTTTATATAGACTCTATTAAGGCAGGTTTCTCAGGTCATAAAGTAAAATTTATGGTCAAGTGCAGCATTGCAAATTTAGATTGAACCATGCTTTAATAACAGCAGAGAGTGGTAAAAATTACCATCAAGATGAAATAGCTTGATTTACTAGGAGATATTGCTCAGACATTGTGGAGTATTTAACAGTCTGGGACATGTCACCTAATGAATGGGAATGTTACCTAAGAATAGTAAATTTTATACAACCCATTACAGAAATAGAATAAAACAAGGACCTCTCTTGGTATGTTACAGGGTAGTGAACGGAGGAATTTTTTTTCTAAAAATCAAGCTGTTTTGGAGCTCCAACCTATTGTTTTAGAAACATGAAAATACATACAGAGTAGTACCTGGAAAGACAGATATTTCTGAATGATTTAGAAATACTTATTCTATTCATGTAATTTCACTGATTTTAGTAAGTATAATAAAGCTAACTAGGTAAAATACTAATACCTTTTCTTCATCATGTTAGATTTCCAATTTCTTATTTCTCTTTAAAAGTGACATCAAGGTTTTTAAGCTTTCTTTGTTTGGCTCTCAGCATCAACAGATACAATGAAACTGTAAAATTACCAGTCGTAAAAATTACTTGCAAATTCCTCCTTGCAAGGCAACTTGTTATGGATGTTCTTTGTTTCTGAACAAATCTGAAAGACTGATCTAGTCCTTTCCCCTTTTTTTCTACAAAGAGATAATGTATCAAAATATATCTAAATTTCTAATTTCACATTTATGTACAAACAGAATTAGATTTAGAAATTGCTCTCTTTGGACTCATTATTTCAAGAACTAATAATACTAGTAAATATCAAAGTAGTTCTTGTGCGCTGACATAAATTTTTGTGATAGTTTATTTTGTAAAAAAAAATGGAGAGCATGCTAAGACAGATGAAAAACAATGAGGTGGTTGGTGACAGCCAATACGGATTCACTAAGGGGATAGCATGCTTGACCAATTTGGTGGCTCTGTGTGATGGGGCTACAGAACTGATTTACAGTGGTAGAGCAGTTGACATCAGCTACCTGGACTTGTGCAAAGTGCTTGACGCTGTTCCACACTACATCCTTGTCTCTAAATTGGAGAGACATCAATTTAATAGGTGGACCACTCAGTGGATAAAGAACTGGCTGGATGGCCGCATGCAAAGAGCTGTGGTCAATGGCTCAGTGTCCAGCTGGAAAACAGTAATGAGTGGTGTCCCTTGGGGATTGGTACTGGGGCTGCTCTTGTTTAACATCCTTGTTGGTAACATGGACAATGGGATTGAGTGTGCCCTCAGCAAGTTTCACAATGACACCAAGCTGTGTGGTTTGGTCAGTATACTGGAGGGACCTTGCACGCTTGTGAGGTGGGCTGATGCCAACCTCATGAAGTTCAACAATATGAAGTACAAGGTCCTACACCTGGGTCAGGGCAATCGCAGGCACAGTTACAAGTTGGGTGGAGAATAGATCCAGAGCAGCCCCTCAGAGAAGGACTTGGGGGTGTTAGTTAATGAGGAACTTAACATGAGCTGGCTTCAGTGTGCGCTCACAGCCCAGAAAACCAGCCATATCCTGGACTGCATCAAAAGGAGTGTGACCAGCAGGTCGAAGGTGGTGATCCTGCCCCTTTGCTCTCTTGAGACCTTACTTGGAGCATTGTGTATAGTTCTGGTGTCCCCAACATAAAAAGGACATGGAACTGTTGAAACAAGTCCAGAGGAGGGCCACGAGGATGATCAGGGGACTGGAACACCTCCTGTATGAAAATAGGCTGAGAAAGTTGGGTCTGTTCATCCTGGAGAAGAGAAGGCTGCGTGGAGACCTCATAGCAGCCTTCCAGTATCTAAAGGGGGCTTATAAGTATGCTGGGGAAGGACTCTTCGCTAAGGACTGTAGTGACAGGGCAAGGGGTAATGGTTTAAATCTTAAACAGAAGAAGTTTAGGTTAGATATAAGGAAGAAGTTCTTTACTGAGAGGGTGGTGAGGCACTGGAATGCGTTGCTCAGGGAAGTTGTGAATGCTCCATCCCTGGCAGTGTTCAAGGCCAGGGTGGACAAAGCCTTGGGTGAGACGGTTTAGTGTGAGGGGTCCCTGCCCAGGAAAGGGGATTGGAACTGGATTATTTTAGGGTCCTTTTCAACCCTAGCTATTCTACGATTCTGGTTCTGAAAAAACATTTTTGTTGTTTTGCTTTTAGAAAACACTTCTTATGGATTTTATTACCAGTAGTTATTAAAATGAGCTCAAAAAATAAAACTTCATACTTTTATCCTAATAAAAAGTGTTGAAAGGCTTAACACAATTCATACCAACATTTATTGTGATGAAAACTCAAATTTTCCTTTAATTTGTAGAAACAGAAACCTTAATTTGCATGTGAGAAGTTATTTTCAATAAAATTTATTTTTATTAGTTAAAAAAAAAGATACATTTTTCTAGAGCTAGTGCCCAATATAATTTCTTACATAGCACATAGAGACTTCAGTGTCAGATGCTAGGAATGCCTTCAGGTAAATCTCTGCATGTGGGGACTTAATTGTTTCTCTGTGCATTTAATGTCGCTGCCAGGAATTTTGAAGCAAAGTAAAAAGTAAAAATTATCAATTTTTTAAAAGGTAACTTCTTAAAATTCTATAAAAAATAATTTTCTTTCATGATTCTATTTTACATTTTTATAAGTCTCAACAAACAGATTGCTGTGTGTAATAATGGTGACTGATTCTGTACTTTTGAATCTGGACTAATTCTGTAAATGTTTGCTTCAGCTAGTTAGACACCTACTCTTAACATGTTGCAAAATGTGTGGTTTAGGGTCACTCAAATAATGACCATCAAAGGTATTAGCAAGAGCAGTTACAATATGATTTAGAAAGCCACAACTTCACAGAATTTGATGGCAAGGTTCACTCTATTACTTACTACATGGTTCGAGCATACAAAGGAAAATAAAGCTTACAATGACTGATACAGAGAGCAAAGCCACAAAGAGCGAGACCCTTCCATTGAGTCAAAGGTTCAGAACAGGAACTCTTACTTTCTAAACTCTTGACAGAAACTGAGTGCAGCTGGAGCTAGTCTTAGTCTTAGACTTCATCAGTGGTATTCATCTAAAGGGTTACAAGTGCCATTTAGCAGCATTATAAAGTGAGTCAATGCAATTTAATACAATTACTGTAACAGTTTACACATGCATACACACACACACATACTTAAGGCATACAAAATAACTGTTATATTTCTCTTGACTCAATGGAATATCCATGTTTAATGTCTTGGCATTTCTCAGTGGGTCAGATCTTGAGGAGTGGAGAAATTCAGCTCAGGCTCCATCTTTCGGTGATGGTCTTGATGGTCCTCAGATCACTGAAAACTTGAGAGTTTGACTGCTCCATGCCCACTCAGAGGGAGATGTTGGTCACTGCCTACTGTGATCCAGTAGAGCTGAAGTGACCTGTCGTTATTAAAATCCAGCTGGTAACTAAGTACCACACAGGCTGTAGCTCTTCCAGCTTTTTCCCCACTTTTTCTCAGGTGGGATGAGGAGGAGAATAGAAAGAATGTAAAACCTATAGGTTGAGATAAGAACAGTTTGAAACTGAAGTATAACATAACACTAGTACTACTACTACTGATAATAATAATGATAAGGGAAATAACAAGGGGATAGAATATAAAACTAAAAGGGGAAATGAAAAAGAAACTATGAACACAAGTGATGCACAATACAATTTTTAACCATGCACTGATCAGTCCTCAGCCTGACCTGTGCAGCAATCAGCCCCTCCTGGCCAACTTCCACCAGTTTATATACTGGGCATGACATGCTGTGGTATAGAATAGCCCTATGACCAGTTCAGGCCAGGTGTCCTGTCTGCTCCCTCCTGTCTTCTTGCACCCCTTCTCACAGGCAGAGCATTGGAGACTGAACAGTCCTCAATCAGGGTAAGTGCTATATCTAAAACATCAGTGTGTTATCAGCATTGTTCCCTAAAGACAAAACACAGCTACTAGCAATAAAAAATAACTCCATCTCAGCTGAAATCAAGACAGGACCTTAGTGTGGACCATTATTTATAGGGTCGCAAGATGATTGGCTTTAGTAATTAGTACATTTCCATCCTGGCCGCAACCCAAGTTAGTAATTGCTCGGAATGTTTTCAAAATTCCAATAACAATGGTACCCACTCACGCTATGATCAGGGAAGAAGTACTCTCACATTATAGATTATAAATAAATATATATTCTAAATAGATTATAATAAGTATGTATCATATCTAAACATATAAAATATAATCTATATAAATATAAACTTTTATAGATTCTAAATGATAGCAGATTTCAAAAAGTAGTTGAGAGAACATTCTCTGGCCTTAATTTCTTTAGAGTGGAGTTGGATATGCCCATGAAGGGGCTTCATGACAGAATAGTCAAATACCTAGTTTAGAAATTCTGCGTTCTAAGTTCTACATATTTGTAATGTTAAGATTCCTAAGCATACTTAATAGAACACACTTCTCCTTTAAAAGTATGCATTTACAGCTAATATTGTAATATATTTGAATGTATATGAAGTATATTTAATGGTAGCCACTGAACACAGCAAAAAAAAGATTTCAGTTGTAGGTGATTTTTGAGATTTCAGGATGCAAATGAATGTTCATTAGAGATCAGACAAAGCTGATAAAATATCTCATTGAATACTAGCATTAGAAATAATTTTCACTTGGTCAGTTGATATACATTCCTTGCATACCCAGACATGGAAAAGTGGTAGATGGCAATATGAGCATTCACAGAAAAAAAAAGTGGTAAGGAACTGCATTTTTCCTATTACCAAGTTCTTATTTTGCCAGTTCATCATTTGTACGTTCAATAGTTTTCAGAGAGATAAAGACAGAAAATTTGGAAGAGAAGATACAGTTCAAATGCAGGCAAATAAAATTACAAATAATCTCAACAGCAATGAGGCATATAAACACATTTCACCATTGATTTGAATGCTAGTTTCAAAACTACACATGTATAGATCTGCAGAAGCACCTTTGGTTTTGTTTCCAGTGAAAAATATATAAAATCAATGTAACATAAAGAATAAATATCTATGATGATTTTCTTTACATTATAGAAATTCAGCATATGAAAACTGTAGGAAACCTTATAAACAAAATTTAAAATTTTTGTAGTCATGAAACACATAAGCTCTGCACAATCTACTTGGTGCCAGTAGGGGAAGAAAAAAATTGATACATACTTCTAAAGCTTAAAATAACTACTGCAGGAAGGTACATTCCCTGTCATCTCAGAAACAAGATTAATTTGAAATTTCCTAATACTGAAAACTCTTGAAATGCAGTCAATCAGGAAGGTTCTTACACTAACCATGAAGCAGTCTTGGGAAAGATTGCAACCATGCTCACTTTAAAATCATCTGAGCATATTTTCCAACTAAGGCAATATTTTTCTTTGACAAGGCACTTTACACTGTCCATTTAGGTTGTCTTTATCTCAAGTCTGCTCCAATTTTGGAGAAACCTGACTTTATTTCCTTTATTTCTAATGTTTTGAGGGGGAAATTCTTTACATATTTAGCTTTGCTCATTTCTACCAATGTAACCTTGTGTTTTACAAAACTAAGCATAATACTTCAGAGAAATGTTTCAAACTATCTCATAATTACCTACTGAACACAGAATACAGTGACTATACCCTTAATCAATTTGCACCTAAACCAGAAGTCTGCAAGGTGTTGCTATTGAAACTAAAATGAAGGTCATTGTAGATCCTCCCAGAAGTGTAATTAAGTTGTCTGTGAATCCAGGTTTGAAGGTCAGAAGCAAACCCACAAACTGATTTAAAAAACTTAGATCATGTCACACTGTCTTTACACAGTGATATAAATATATTAGATGGGAAAAACCTTAGTCTCGCTGACAGGTACAGAAACCACTGTAGTCTGCTGTACTGTAATTCCTTACCACATGCAAATTTTAAAATTGTCTTTTATTAACATTTTCTCCTTTAAACTGCCTACATGATTCAGCCTAATTCTCAGAAGAGAAGAGTCTTAAATTAAGTCAAGAGGCTTCTGAGTTAGAGTACTTCTGAGTTACAGCAGAAGCAATTTTAACCTGGCTTATTCTTCATATCCATTCAATTAACCTCTCAGAGCTTTAAAACAAAAGCCAGAGTGATGGATGTCATTTAAATTGAACAAATGCCATCTAACTGTCCAAGTATTGACTTACATCAGCCACTCCAAGCCAAGACCAGGATTTGAAATGAGACGGACAAACTATGAGGCAGTGGGATATGCTTCACAAATGACATGAAGCTTGGTGTTTGACAAGCTTTTCCAGTTCATCTCAATATCTAACTCTTAATATACTTGATGTTATTTACAAAATAAGAACTTTGCCATCTGTCCCCATTTGCTGGGGACAGCACCTTGTTCTTGACTGGCATCCAAAGTTCTTAAACAAGTAGAATATGACTTGCTTCATGTTCAAAACATCAATGTCCACCAGATATGCAACAGCAGCTTTTTGGGCTGTTTCCATTCACCAGTTTTGCTTCTGCCTGCTTATCATTTCACCTGAAACCAAGCAAGGGCTTTTTAGAAGAGGTCAGGAGAATCCCTTTACATTTTTGTCAATGCCAGAATGTGACATTGCCTACCTTCTTCTTACAGAAGGGAAGGCAATTGAACACAGACTTTTGGTGTTCACGTTTTGGGTTCACCTGTTTTTCAAATACGTATATCATAAAAACACAGAATCATAGACTCTACAATGGTTTGGGTTGGAAGGGACTATAAAATTTACCTAGTTCCAACCCCCGCCATGGGCAGGGACACCTTCCACTAGACCAGGATGCTCAAAGCCCCATCTAACCTGGACTTAAACACTCCCATATATGATATATCATAATCAAAAGTGAATTTGAACATACTGGAAATCAGTTACAAGGCTCACGTCTAGTACAAGACCAGAAGTTTTTCTGTTTTGTCATTTAAGGTCCTGGAAGTGGTACATAATTTTATGTGGTGTTCTCAAAAATGCTTGTGCCTGATACCAAAGAATCATGAAAATGCTCTGGACTGCCTAGCTTCTTGGTGGCATTTTGCTAGGAATAAGAGTTACAAATAACACAAACCATAGTGAATCAACTCCAAAGTCCATCTCCAGCATGTCATCACTGTCAGTAGTCTGTATCAAGTGCTCTGCAGAAAGTGGCAAGAAATTCAGTAATGAGTTTTCCCCATTCCTCTCATAATTTCTATCTACAAAAAACGGTGTTCATATTTTATAGTAAAAATTAAAATCTTATCAAGCTTGTCCTAGACAGGAAGCAGAAGGAGTGGTCACCACCAGAGGGGAAGGCAAAGTAAGGGCTGAGGTGGGCAGAGAGAGACCCCTTCACCAAGAAGAGGATAGTCCCATGAGATCTGAGCAGGAAGAGTAGGTCAGGCTTAGCAATGATAGCTGGGGTCAGCCAAGAGTCCAGATCACCAGACAAACCCACAGCACTGAGGCACGTCCAGGACAAGCTAAGAAATCAAGTCAGTTAAAGAAAGTAAGAGTTTGGTCCAGCAATGAGAACCAGGGTCAGCTAGTGTCTCCATGGCCACTGGACAAGTAACAAATCAAGGCCAAGGCTGAACAAGGTAGTGAAGTTGGTGGTTACAAAATCATCTCCCAGCTATTTCTCACACAACTTTTTCACAGAACTCAGATCCAAGGTTTCATGGCTGCACCTTAAACAAAAGAAGCCAAATCCCTGAATCAAGTCTCAGAACACATTCAGGGCACGTAAATTACTAGCTTTTTCTGGAAAACACTGAGTTGGAATGACGAATGTTTTTTCTAGTCTGAAATCCACTTTTCTTTCTATTCTGCATGAAAGCTATTTAGAACAAGGTGTTTAACTTATATTTTTATAGGATTTTTACACTATTGTGTGCCTTTTATGTTTCTCAGATTGGTCAACCAAATCACAAATCTATAAGGATTTATCCATTACATTCATTTCTCGTCTGTGACCTGTAACATTAAAGCTTTGTAAAAGCCCAATCACTTGCTATCTCTGGCAGAGAATCCACAAGGCTACAATTACAGATGAGGTTGATAATGATATTTTATATGCTAACCATCAGCAACAAAAAGAATTCTAAGGGTGGTTGAATAAAGAAACAGTGAACATCTGGATCGGTTTGTAACTTGCACTGTCTTAAATATCTTATAAGATTTGAAATTATAGGAGTTGAAATCTAAATATATATGAAAAAAAAAATCACTTTGGAACTTCAGAAATCTTGAACTACACATCCAGAGCTATTCTAAATGCCTCTGCAACAGAAATTCAGCAACAGCTTCCATACTGAAATGACACAAAATGAAACAAAATGAAACAAAACAAAACAAAACAAAAAACCAAAACAAAATAAAACAAAATCCAAAACAAAATGAAACAAAACAAAACAAACATCATCTCTTTGCAGAAAATTTCCACAGACTGACAATGCCTTGGGTAGGAAAGAATTATAACACTATAAATGTCCTTTTATTTCAAGTTGTGTCTAATTAATCTGGAGACTAAATGAGACTAAATGCAGGACAATTTATAAGCAGAGATTACCAGTATTTTTGCCCTTTCTTTACAAAAGAAGCACAGAAATTCCTGAAGAGATTTCCCCTTAATATGCAGTACTCCATCTGTGTAACAGACAAATAGAGCTTAAGAGTCTAGCATTTAGTTATTAAAAGCAAACAGACAAATAAACAAAAAAACCAACCAAACAAAAAAAGGCAAACAAAAAAACCTCAACCAAACAAAAACAACAAAAAAAAAAAAAAACCCCAAAGGACTCACATGCATAGAGTGAAAAATAAAAATGTGTATTTAAAGAATGAGAACTTTCTGCAAAGGTAAACCCTATCATTAGGAATTCTTTGTTCACAGACATTACGATTCTTAATACTGTTTGTTTCCAGCCTGGTTAGAGCTAAGGTTCAGGTACAATGATTTGCAAAAGCAAGGATCGCTGTCTGGGTTTTGTCATCAGTCCCAATGCCAGGTAAATGTGCCTGGCACACTAAGAACAGTGCAAACAGCTTCATGACTGCAGAATGGTTTCTTTCATTTCCAGTTTGGCTTGTTTAAGATATTCCTATTAATTAAAATCTACATTGATAGATTCGCTTGATCAAGTAAAGCAATGTATAAGTTTTATCCATGTATTTATCAGTACAACATATTTTTCATATTGCGTTTTCTTTCTTTCTCTCCTCTCCACCTCCCCCCCCAGTAGCATCTTTCAAAACTATATAAATCCCTAGGAGAACTATATATTATCGGTTAAGCAAGATTTGTGACCAGAATCTGAGGCAATAACTGTGTGCATGTGTTTAAAATCATGAGTTCAAATTTTGGTGGAGAAATTGGCATTGAACCTGATAAGCAGACTACTGCTGATGAAAAAAGGGATGAAAATGCCCTCCAGAAATACAGCCAGCTGTTCACCAGAGATTTAGAACTCTCCAAATAAGCCTCATTGTACTTGTTGGGTTTAGTACTGGAAACTGATGCTTTCTGCCCCATCAAGGGCATCCTTCAGTGAAATCTAAAACCAAGAACAATTCATAGTCTTTGACTGAAATGGAAAGTTTCATGACAAGATATTCCTGCAAGCTCACAGGAAATTCATTCTATTGTCAAGATCTAAGCAAACACATTAAGGAAGAAAGCAACCCTCTGGATGAAAATATGAGATTGGTCCTATGTGAAAGCACTTGCTTTGTATCGGTACATGAACAAAAGAACAAAGATGGCCAAATTTTATACTTCTGAGTAAAAATCTCTTTCTACTCACTTCAGTTATTTTTGTACCTTCACAACAAAACTACTTTAATTATTTGTTTGCTTGATTGATTCTCCTGCAAATATAGAGGCTATTGCAAAATCAATAGGAAATTTTGGCCTGTGTGAAAGATTTAAGTAACTATAGAAATCTACAAAATATAGGGCAAGGGGAAAACAATCATATCTAACAATAAAATTAGATTAATAGTTCCCATATCTGCAGTGCAGCATCGTACAATTCAATTACTACAATTTTATTACAAATTACAGAATATTAAAGGTACAAAGTTTCCAAATAAAATTTAAATTAACATCCTTGCATAAATGTGAAATAGTATCACAGTGTATTGAAATTTCTAACATCTTTTTTTTTACTTATTACACCACTGGTTTCTCAACACAGTCTAAGTGCTCTCTCCTCTTCTCCCCTCACTTTTACTAGTCCTGGGTTCAGCTGTAGCAGTCATTTTTCTCCTTTCTAGTATCTGGTGCAGTGCTGTGGTTTTTACTTACCCTGGGACCAATGCTGGTAACAGCGATGTTTTAGTTGTTGCTATGTAATGTTTTCTCCTATCAAGGACTTTTCAGTCTCATGCTTTGCCAATGAGGAGGGGCACGGGAAACTGGGAAGAAAGAGAGACAGGACACCTGACTCTAACTAACCAAAAGGGTATTCCATACTACAGCAAGTCATGCCCAGTATATAAACTGGGGGCAGCTACCTGGAAGGCCCAGATCACTGCTTGGGTCAGGCTGGGTATATGTCAACAGGTGGTAAGCAATTGTATTCTCTCCCCTTGTTATTTCCCTTATCATTATTATTATTGGTGGTAGCAGCAGTGGTTTGTGTTATACCTTAGTTCCTGGACTGCTCTTATCTCAACCCATGGGAGTTACATTCTTTCAGTTCTCTTCACTGTCCCTCTGGGAGCTGAGGGGGAGGAGAAAAGAGGGGCATGAGTGAGCAGCTGAGTGGTTCTGAGTTACCAGCTGGGCTTAAACCACAGCAACCACATTTTAGTTTCAGGATAACAGTGGTCTAAAAAAGTGTTCTTACTCTGAACCTGGATACCTTCTAAAAACGAAAGAAGGCAGACTCCAATGTATGATAACATGGTTTACTTATGGTTAGATTATTTTCCCCCCATGATAAACTTCCTATGCATATCAAAATGAAGATCATTCACAAAATATGAACGCATCTCTACTAACTTAACTTTTACAATTTCATAATTTGTTATTTTTTTAAAAAAAGGAGCTCTTTAACTCTAAGGGAGGCAGTTTAGTGTCATTCTTGGTTAATTAAATGCCTCCTATATAAGGAGACTGTAGTGTTGCTGGGGAATTCAATCACTGAAGCTAAAAAATCATCCCAAACTCAAATTTGATCATCTGTTACAGTGGGCAGTTCTTCATTATTCCAGTCCCTGCCTTTCTCTTCTGCAACTTGCATGGTTTGGCTGGAACACTTGCCTGTGAAGACCAAGACAAAAAAGCTATTGATTCCTTCAGCCTTCTCCATATCCCAGGTAACCAGGTCTCCTGTTTCCTTCTGGAAAGGGCCCTCATTTTCCCCTATCTTTCTTTTATCAATGACATACTTACAGACGCTTTTCTTTTTGCTCTTGACATCCCTAGCCAGATTTAATTCTATTAGGGTTTTAGCTTTCCTGACCTGTCTGCTCAGACAATTTCTCCTTATTCTTCTCATTTCTGGAATAATGAGTTGAATAAATGAAATCACAATAATGTACTTAGAGTAAAAATTTAATGTTTGAATGTAATCATGTCATATATTTCTAAAATTGTCTGGGTCAGTGTGAGTAAGCCATTTCTTCCATGACAGACATTTCTTGTAAACATCTGCATAATAACTTATATTAAATGTCAATTTTTATATGGTTACGCTTAGCCTTAAACTTTAATCTCACCTCCCAAGTGCATAAGCTTTCGAATCACTTTATTAATAAGTATGTTAAACTATCAAAACCAGGTAAACATACTATTGGTCTTGCCCAATTTTCCGTACATTCAAATGCAGATGTTTCTACAGCACTTTGGAGACTCTAAGAAGGAAATTTGAGAAAAGAGATATTCCGTATGTTTCTCAGTGCCACTGTACAATTGTCAAATTTGTCTATGAATGTTATTTTATCAAAATCACATTTTCTACTATGTTGTTTAATTCTTGCTTTTTTACTCTAAAGAAAACATTTTCAGTGGTAATAAACTTTCACAACAGAAGGTATGCATATATCCACAAAGATGGTTACTACAACCTTC
Source organism: Neopsephotus bourkii (assembly GCF_033783945.1). Classification (NCBI taxonomy): domain Eukaryota; kingdom Metazoa; phylum Chordata; class Aves; order Psittaciformes; family Psittacidae; genus Neopsephotus; species Neopsephotus bourkii. Next base: position 207,429 of record NW_026901012.1, on the reverse strand, counting down.
AGGCTGCCATTCCATTTCAGGCTCTAAATTGCATTTTCTATTCAACATTTACTTCTATAAAAGCATGCATTCATGTACTTTCTCTTCTAATACATTCTAGGGAACACCCACTTCAAGTCCTTGTTGTATAATTATAGCTGATCAACTATGCAGGCACACCTACATTAAGGAAGCTTTAGTCTTTGTTTTGAAAGAGAACTGAGAGCACTGGAAAGAGAACTAGGAGCACTGAAAACTGTGTTCATCTTTGGGGTTGGGTTAGTCTGTTAAATTTATCTAGTCAAGATCCTCTCTGAGGCTGGCATGAAAGAGGATGAGATCATGGAATCATAGAATCATATAATATTTAAGGCTGGAAAGGGCCTTAAGATCATATAGTTCCAACCCCTCTGCCATGTGCAGGGACACCTCACACTCTTTATAGAAATGCTGGCATTCTCCAAATGAAGATTCTAATTCAGACATTAGGAGCTCAGAAACTGAAATTGTGGCTTAATGTAATAACTAATATATTCTAAAACCACAGGTTTACAGGTGGTTTTGCAACATCATTTTTTTTTTTCTTTTTTTTTTTGGCCATTGGAAGCATTAATACAGATCTATAGTGGTGTGGATAAGAAAATTCCAAAGAAATACAAGAACAATAAACTCATACTCTGTGTGGCTTTGTCAATAATGCACATACATAGCTGGAACTTGTATTTTTGCTTCCGTATGTTTTATGGTTTTGAATTTTTATGTTTCATCAATATGCTTAACATGGTAAAAGTTATTATGTTTCTACTCCTGTCTTTTTTCTGGTTTGGTTTTTTTTTAATTTCTTTTTATGAATTTGGGATTCAGTAGCTGGTTTTCCCAACAACAGCATAAAGACCTGCAAGGAAAAATTTGCATCTTAAGGGTTAATATCAAGCAGATAAAAAGAATCTAATTTCTGTTTCAACTTATTTTTAGCAGTGCACAACTTGCTGATGCTCAGCTTTGATTTCTGCATAATATCTTCACCAATCAGTTTGTTTTTACTGTGGTGATCATGGTAATTCAGTGTTACAAAGGGTTTTTTTTTGTTAAGTAGAATATTTGTAAAAATTTTTTTATAAAAAGTTTATTATTCAAGAAGAGCCTCAGTTTATTTCCTGAATAGCTGATGCAAAAGAAAAGTAGAACAATACTGGGGTATGAGTCGTTCTAGTAGTTCAAAGCCTTACTGCAGAACAGTGACAGTGGAGATTATCCTTCTCTGGTTTCTGCTGAATTTAGAACAGTTACTCTGCAAAAACAAAAGAATTCACAACACAGTCTTGTATGAGGGTGACTTCAAATCTGAGGTTGTTTGTATGGGAATGCTCTTATAAGCGTGCATTACAGGATGTGGTATCTTCTGAAAGAGTTCTCTTCCATTTTCCTTTTCCTTTCTGAATGTTCAAAATGTCAACATGAAGATACGACTGTCTTATGATCCTCTGTCATCTCAGAATGGCTAGCTAAATGACTGGCTTTGATAGTACCATATTTGTAATACTGCTTGAACACACCTGCATAAACTATATTTACATTATTCTTATAATGTATATATGCTATATCTTTTTAATAAATATCTATATATTTAAATAAGGAGATGAAACTAAGCATACATGCCCTGTAAATATAAAGCATTTTTGCTTGCACACTGACAAATGTGCTTTATCTACAGATCTCCTGCTTTCAAAGCCTAATGTATTGCAATTTCAGATAGCTGAATATTTGTATTTATGTTTTCAAATATATCTAAAGATGTGACTGCTTAGCAACCTTTCTATTTTACTTGCAGCTCCAACATTTTCCTACTGCATGCCCAGCTGTGATGACAATTGCAGTGATAAATTGCATTGTAAAAGTTTTCATGGTGTTTAACGGTTACTGAAGTTATTCTGATTTTATAGCTTTATTTGAGCAGTGCTTCTTGGGCTCACAAATTAGCTTTATCAAAGATATACAATAACATCTAGGTTCAGCATCTAAAAATGAAGCTCTGAAAAAAACATTTTTCTTTTCCCGTCTCTCTGATCTCAATCTTCAAAGGCAACCTTGGTTTTAACCACTGTATTTCATTGTATTTCAGTAAGACCTTTGTATGCAAAGAGCATTTAAGTGTATCAAAGACATATTTAGAACTAGAAGCAAATAACAAGTTAAAGTTCTAGAAAGATGCTTTGCCTCCCGAATGTTCATGTCCCAGAAATATGCAGAAACTTGACTCTTTTTTCTTCATCTGAGACTGCAGGCGTATATTCAATTCAATGCAGAAATATATTCAATCTTGCATTCACTCTTGCTCAGAAAATGTTCTTTTTTGAGTCTTGAGGGGATTTTGACACATTAAGAAAACACAACATTTGAATTGTGTAATTTAGTAAGTGGAACACAATGCACCTTGATCTTTTGAACATCACTTCAGCTTTTCAGCACCTTGTGAATCTAACTGCCTGTGTTAGGGTTTTCAGTGTTTTCAGACAGAAATACATGCAAAGCTCAGATGGTCTTTACTTTTACACTGCGTTGTACTGCACTTGTCAACTTTACAGTGAGTCAGTAAGAACACTAACATTAAATCAGAGGCAAGCTGAATGCAATCCCCCTGTGTGATTATAAATACAGCACATATGATAGTAGTGCATGATGATAGATGATAGTAGTTCTAACCATACCTGGGATTTGTCTGGAGTAATTGCTTAGTTTTGTAACATGGATAAATTCTGGGTAAATATCTGAAGATTTAAGATTCTGCTCAGAAAAGATTTATAAAGGTAATGAGGGCTTGTCTGGGAAAATAAAAGTAGCAACACACACTCACCCCTCCTCCCAGAAAAATAGCCCAGTGTTCCATATGAAATTGTCAGGGTCCAACTGGAGGAAAACCCACTGCCAGAAATATCTCGTTCATGAACCCCAGGGTGAAATAAAGACTCAAGCTATGTCAAGTACCGTAATCGATCAGTTGTTTTATGTACAGATTGGAAAAATTGATAGAAATAAAGCAAAAATTCAGGGTGCAGAGGGAGATAGTCACCACTGCGGATCCAGTGGCATTCCAAGGGTCCACGGTTTTCTTTAGTGGTGGGTGTTCCCCAGGATCCTCAGTCATCACCGGAGGTGGATGGCCAGATGGGGGATTGCCTTTTTCCCCATTTTATTATGTGTTGGGGGGAGTACTCTGTTCTTAATGTCATGTACTGCACATTCGTGATGAATCATGTGCATCCAGTTTCACTGGTCTTGCAGGCAGCTCTTCCTGTAGCAATCCTTGAGATAATGGGCAGTGATACCTCACACCAATCCTTGAGATAATGGATGCAGGAGTCTTATCTCAGATCCTCCCACCCATCTTCAAGACAGTGGACCTCAGCTTCTCATACCAATCTTTGAGAAAAATGGAAAGTGGATTCTGATTTCAGATCAGTCTCTCACAGAAGTCAAGCAAATCAGATTTTCCACCTCATTCTTACCCGTGAATACATGGCTTTCTAATGGAAATTGTTGCCTCCATTTATGCCATGGTGATGCTAGTGAGAGGAAATATAGGAGGGATGCCTCACATTTCAATCCCTCTCAGAAGAATCTGACAATTTAATCAACGTATTTTAAAATCAGAATAAAGATTAAAAACTTCAAAGAACAAAAAGAATGAGTTCATACTAACTTTGCAGTTCTGGCTTTTTCAATCCTGGTCTTACCCCATAGTTTCACACCAAAAAAAGAGACTGGGTCTTCAAACTCCATGCTAAAGTGACTGAATAATATTAATACTAAAATTTACATATGAGTGAGCAAATGAGTGACTGACAGCGGCAAACTCCATGTTCTTATTTTGCAAGTGCATGGAAATAAGTCTAAGGCTTCTAATGATTTTCTGAGTGAAAGATCCAGAGAAACTTTCATCTGAGCATTTTCACTTTTCCATTCTGTATGCTCACTTCAAATTTTCAAGCACTGATGATCTACATCTTTCAATAAATGCAGGTGGAAGAAACTATGTTCTGTGTTCATCATATCACAAGCAGCCAAAAGATGAGTGATGATTACATTCTTAATTTTGTGAATAAATTGTTTTGGATTTGACTATAATTTTAATCTCCAATTTCTTATACTTCAGAGCTTGTCAGTTAAGTTTATTTCATGTTTATGTTCTACACAAGAAAACGTGTGTCCATTCTTCATCACCAGAAGTGCCAAAGTATGCAGAATTATTAATTATTAGCAATGAAAATCATGCTTACCAGAATCAAAGAAGTTGTCAGATATATTAATGAATAATAAAATGAGATAGGTTGTTTTGCCAACTGCGATATATCATATTTACCTTTATGGGGTTCATATTTTTTTGCCAAGAGCCTACTGATGAAATTTAAGCAGTCACAGGTGTACTCTAGAATACTTAAATATATTTACTATTCACAAGCATTTTTACCCTTATTTGAAGCTTTTTCAGTTCATCGCCATTGAAGTCATTTTAGTGTCATGGAAGAACTCTTACACAGTTCTCTCCTCTAGGCTTATCAAGTCAAATAAAAATTTTTGGCGCACAATTTTTTGCTACCTGTTAGCCCTGTTGACTGTTTATAATTGTGTATTGACTCAGCTGTTTCCTGCCAATGTAGGAGTACTCTAGCAGCTTTTGGCTCAGTCAGAAGGAACTTTGGTCAAAAACAGACTCTAAAGTAACCTTTTTCTGGCAAACCAGGGCGGAAAAGCTTAGACTCCATCTCTTCCAGTTCTATTTGCAAGTGAATAATCAATATAGCTTAAAAAAAAAAAAAAGAAGAAAAATAAAATAAACCTGAACATCAGGATCCTATTTGGCAAAATTTTTATTTGGAATCTCACTATCAAAGTGAACATATAAATATACTACTCTGCTCACTTCTATCAGTATGGAAATCTCTTCTCTTACTGTGTGCTTCACATTCATAGCTAGAAGAGGCCTGGAACAGTTATTTTCATTAAAAAGTTATGATTTTTAATTATTTCTGTTGCAAAATAGCACTAAAGGACCACTAAAGGATCTTTTTTCTGGAATTTTTGCCAACTAATCTGCTTCAGCATATGCTTGTATCCGAAAATGCCATCATATCATTCTGTAAATCAATGATGGCTATATATGCTAAGCAAAAAGCCTCTTGAATGGATGATACAAATGTAAAATAGCTGTAAATAATATATAATGGAAAAGGCTAGCAACTTATGCTATGAATAAATCAATAGGAAACAAAGTATGTACTGAATTTTTATCAGAATAATTTGCATTTCTGATCAATTAAACAAGTGAATGGATACCCCTGAACCTTCCATAATGCTTCCATATGCTGCAAGGAAATGTGCATTTGGGTGTTGGGGAGCAGTATTCAGAGGAATAGTAAAATTAAAGAAAATATAGGTACCAGAAAACAGGAGATTGGTCCAGTTTCTTCTTGGGGAAGAAGTTGGACAGAGTGAGAATGAAAATGTAGCATGAATAATTGAAGACAAAGACAAATCACTATTTGTTAAACCTTGAAAATGGCCTTGCATGACCAGCAGGAATAGCAATCCAGGGATAAAAGAATGTCTCCTATTCATTTCTTTGTTGTCATATTTCCAGAATATGCACCAATTGATTTTCAAATACTTAAACAGGAAATAAAATCATAGACTCACAGACTGATTTGGGTTGGGAAAGATCTTAAGATCATCTAGTTCTAATCACCTACCATGGAGAGTGACACTTCACACTAGACCACATAGCCCAAGGCTCTGTCCAACCTGGACAGGGTGGAGCACTTACCCCTTCTCTGGGCAACCCATTCCAGGGCCTCACCACTCTCACAGTGAGTAACTTCTTCTTTATATCTAACCCGAACTCCCCCTGCTTAAGTTTAAACCCATTATCCCTTATCCTATTGCTACAGTCCCTGATGAAGGGATACTCCAGCATCCTTGTAGGCCCCCTTCAGATACTGAAAGACTGCAATGAGGTCTCCAAACAAGCTTCTCTTCCCCAGTGTATGAAGGTAGGCATAGAAAGTTGGGGTTGTTTAGCCTGGAGAAGAAAAGGCTCTGTGAAGACCTCATAGCAGCCTTCCAGTATCTGAAGGGGAGTTATAGGGGTGCTGAGGAGGGACTCTTCATTAGGGACTGTATTGATAGGACAAGATGTAACAGGTTAAAACTTAAAAGGGGGATGTTTAGGTTGGATATAAGGAAGAAGTTCTTTACTGTAAGGGTGATGAGGCACTGGAATGGGTTGCCCAGGAAAGTCATGAATGCTCCATGCCTGGCAGTGTTCAAGGCCAGGTTGGACAGAGCCTTGGGTGGCATGGTTTACTGTGAGGTGTCCCTGCCCCTGGCAGGAGGGTTGGAACTAGATCATCTTAAAGTCCTTTCCAACCCTAACTATTCTATGATTCTATAACTTTCCAGCCTGCCTTCACACAGGAGGTGCTCCAGCCTCCTGATCATCCTTATGGCCTCCTCTGGACTTGCTCCAACAACTCCTTGCTTCTTCTTGTGTTGAGAACACCAGAACTGCACACAGTGCACAGAAACAAGGTTTTGAAGAGGGCATAATAAAGTGGAGGTAATAAAGAGAGGATCGTAAAGTGAAGATTAGGTGACAAGAAAGGAAAGTATTTCCTGATTCTGGCCGAACTAAACTAGACTTGGGCTAGACTGTATTACATGGTTTTCTACCCTTTTCACAATATGAAAAGACCAAAACCCCTAAGGACACTAAGTGGTCTAAAGCTGGCTTCTTCTTTCTGCACCCAAAGTCAGGTTATTAGGAAAAACTTCTTCATTGAGAGGGTGGTCAGTCATTAGAACAGGCTGCCCAGGGCAGTGGTTGGAATCACCGTCCCTGGAAATGCTCACAAACTGTATAGATAAGATCCTTAGCGACATGGTTTAGTGGTGGCTTTGGCAATGCTGTGGCAATAGTTGGACTTGATTTTAAAGGTATTTTCCAGCCTAGTTAATTCTGCTTATAGAGTTTGTGCATCCCTTAAGCATCATAGAATCATAGGATCATAGAATAGTTAGGGTTGGAAAGGACCTTAAGATCATCAAGTTCCAACCCCCCTGCCATGGGCAGGGACACCTCGCTCTAAATCATATTACCCAAGGCCTCGTCCAACCTAGCCTTGAACACTGCCAGGGATGAAGCATTCACAACCTCCCAGGACAACCTATTCCAGTGCCTCACCACCCTAACAGGAAAGAATTTCCTCCCTGTATCCAATCTAAACTTCCCCTGTTTAAGTTTTAACCCATTACCCCTTGTCCTACCGCTACAGTCCCTAATGAAGAGTCCATCCCCAGCATCCCTATGGGATCATATATCACAGAAAACCTGATGGATTTCAGTTTTGCATCAACTTCCTAGGCTAAACTATTTTCTGGTGGTCATGTTTCTGAACTGGTTTTACCCTTGACAGTGATTGTAATGTTAGGTCTGTGAATACAACCATTTTCATTGTTGGGTTTTTTTAAGCAAGTTAAGCAGTTCAGCAAAAAACAGTTGAAAGTCTGGGGAGGGAAAGCGTATGTATTTATGTCGTTTTATTATTATTTGGACAAAACGTTGTTTACACTAAAGCAAATAGGTTATTCTCCTTTTACTGGAATCCAGACCTAAAAAGAAAGTAGATTTAAGAAATATAATTTCATTATCTTTGTTGTATCTCCATGGCTAAGTTTTAAATAAAGGCAAACATAATTTTATTTTTTTTTAATTTATCTACATTGTATTTATGTCCACCTTCAGAGAGCATTTTTCCTGTGTCTCTTCTTCTGACTACTGTACCCCACTACATTGTGGATGAAGCTAGAATAATAAATGCTAAAAAGAAAAGAAAAAGGTTGTTGTCATAATGTTTCTGACAATAAGAGCTGAAAAAAGAAATAAAAATCTCACGGATTTTTTTATTGTGGAAAATTTGCTGCAGCGTGTGCAAACCTTATAAACCTAAGGAATTAGTCAGTAGCAGTTTAACACAGTATTACATATACACAGAAGAATTACTCATACAGATTGTTAGACTGATGTCATGAAATTCTAGTCACAATTCAATAGTTACATAAAATGAATACGGAACTATTTTTACAGAAGCCACTCTTGTATGCCTTAAAGCCTACAGTTACCTAATAAAAAATTACATTTCCTATTTAATATTTGTGTCAATAAACATAAAGTATATATATACTACTATTAATGCTGAATAACAAAAGCAACTGAATTAAAAGCATTTATTCTGAAATTTTTACTTCAATTTTAGTTTCATTAGAAAATGCATTCATTAAAGATGCAGTTATTATAAGTAGGAATAGTTTTGAAATTAATGTCTGTACTATAAGTATGATTTGGAATCAGAATATAATTAAATTATTTGAGTATGCAACAGATTTTTTTTAATTTTGTTCACAGAAAGGGAAGTGTTTTCTAATGAAAATATTCTGTTTTGTTGCAACGATTATTTGCACTATTTTTTGAATTCCTACAGTATTATTTTCTGAAAATTATTTTTAAATGGTCAAGCTGTTAAGGTAATTCCAGGCAATATATAATACATGAGTTTCATGTTTCTTTACTGAGGCTCCGGAACGAAAGAATTTGTATTGTGTGGGAAAACGGAAAAGGGACAGAGTATGGGTGTTTGACAGAAGGGGGAGAAGAACTTTTTCATCATTACAAAAAACTGAACAGCAATTTGTTACACCTTGAGAGTCTTGGATTAAGGTTTTTATCTCTGTTATTAAGGTAAAGATGGCCATAAATTTTATTGTGCTGTTACCCAAGACTTGAAGTAATATAGCATTGTCTATATTAAACATTATTTATTGTTGCCAGTATGAGCTCCCAAATATGCATGTGATAAATGTAGGTTTATTTTAAAATTCAAAATGCTTAAAATACTTTGAAAATCTTTTCAATAAGAGTTACTTCTGTATGGGCTCTAAAGCAATGCTTGACAACTTTAATCTCTTTCGGCAGAACATGGAAGTAAATAAAGCTTTACTTCACACTCAACTTCTTTTTCACTAAAATAGTTCAGGGGTTTTGGTTAAATCTTATCTTCTGTTAAAGTTTAACACGTGTGATTGATGACTGGAAAAAAACCCAAATATTTAATGCTTATTCAAGATTTTTGTCTCAGTAAATATCCAATGGGTTGTATTTCTAGATTTACCCAAAGCCAAATTTTCATTGCATTAGTAAACTAATCTTCCGAATATAGTAGTTAAAAGTTTGTGTTTTATTTGAACACAAAGTCTGAGGATTTTATATGTGACTGTAGGTGTCTTATGCATATCTCTTTTTCAGGATCTGAGCTTTTAGATTCATTGATGTGAATAGGGCAAAATTCTTGTATGAAGCCAAGAATTTGCTGCAGATAGAGACTTTCAGAAAGGAATGGATCTAGGTAAGTTTGTTTGGTTGGTTTGTTTTTGTCAATCAGGTCAAGATAAGAATATGCTAAAAAAAGAAGTCCCAGCATCAATTCCAAACTGTCAATCAGTTTTGGATTACCTGTGCCACACACAATGAATCTCCAAATTTCTATGATATCAGAATTTGAGTATTTATCATTTTAGTAGCAGATGTTTTAGGAGAACAGAAATGTCTATCAAAACCACACTTTGTTGCAAGGCTTGGCTCCAGTCTCTTTGCCAAACTGAAGAGAAAGTGCTGGAGATAAAGGTTTAAATATTTCAGGTCACCATAAAGGATTTGAGTTTTCTGAGCTTTAATTTACATTTCCTAATATTAACACACAAGCTACCTATAAAATAAGTAACCCATGAATATGATTTTATCACTGTTCCAATACTTTACCAATACTTACACACATGCGAAGTATGGGAAATTTAAGACTAGGATTAGGAAGGGAATGATCTCGTTTTCATACTCTCTTTTGTATCTTATGAAGAGATTAAAAAAGGTCTTTTGTTTGGCTGCTTTTAAAATTACTTTTTCTCATTCTTTTATTGATGTAATGTCTCCATGGGTGGATCTTCTAACATTTTTAGATCTCAGGTACGCTATTTAATACGTACACAGAATATTTCAATGTCTTTGCTCAGGTTACCGAAAATATCACAGATTTGAGCCAATATTTTCCCTCCTTACTCAAACCACTTTCTGAAACTTTTCACAACTTGTAACTTCTCAGATGTACCTGAGCTAAAATCCTTTATGATTGAGTCTAAACAAAGTACATTCAATATTAAAGCCTGAATTATTTCTTTAGAATTAGCTTTTACCTCTTTAGAGTTATGTCTTTAGACTCTTACCTCTTCAGACTTCAACCTAGTATTTCACTGGTAAAAGGTGTGCAACTGAGAGAACACAAGTTATTCCTTCATTTCCTGCAGGTGAAACAGTAATGTTTTGCATGCTTATGCATTCAAGCTTGCAGCCTGTTTTTATGAATTTATTTCACATATGGATAATGAAAAGGCTGCTATTCCTAGACTTTAATAGAACATCTCTGTAATTAATGGGTTTAATATGTTGCTTTTTTCCTTCAGGAAATCTGTTATTCACCGAATAACTGTTTGGTCTTCTAAAACAATTGGGTGCTGGTATCAGCGTATAACAAAATAAATTGCAAATAAAACTCTTGCTGTTTAAAAGCAGGTTTTCAACCAAACTTGTCTACCTCCTGCTTGCTTCGAGCATACTGACTATAACATTCAATGTTCGGGATGCCTTTAAACCTTACTTTTGCACTGAATATTTGGCCGAGTGCTATATGTGTCTTGTTCCAACTTGGTGTACCAAACAAATTCACCAATGCAATTAATCTTAAAGTAATTGAAAGGACAGAGTGTGGTCACAACAAAGCACTGCTTTCCTAACTGCATAATAATGAAGTAATTCCACATGTGTACCATTTCAGGTCCTGATGAGACTGATACCTCCTGATTTTCCAGAGACAGTTAATGAGTCTTTGTGAATGAAGGCCCATGCTGACACGTCTACAGCTCAGAACTATTATGTTGCATTAAGCAGCATTGTGGTCTTGTGACTTATTAATTACGGAGCCTCCCACTGATTTTGTGATAGCTTTTCTTCAATGGTACTGTTATGTGGAAACACAGCTTCTTTTCACGAAACCCATTGCAGAGAAAGCAGCTCATTAACTTCAGTCTTCCTCTCTGTTTGATATGACAGACTTCCCTAACCAACTTTAGATGTGAGGTCATAAAGTTTTATCTCTTTTTACAGTAATCAAAGACAGTTCATCATGCACTTCACTTGCAGACAGAAAACTGAACAGGCTTAAGCACATCAGGATTCCTCTGTACATCAGATGCCTACAAAATTCTAATTTGAGAGGAGAAAATTACTTCAATAAAAACTCTCAAATGCTCATCTTGTACATGTATTTTCTCTCTCCCTCCTCCCCTTCTCCTCCCCAAATCTTCTCAATTGGAAAGGTCTGAAATTTCATTTACCATAGATTTTTTTTACCTCTTTACACGTTCATGTCATATGAGGCTGGACTTATCTGTAGGAGGTGTCATGTAAGTCAGGCAGAAGGTCATGATGCATCCCCATAACTTTAAGAGAAGTCTTTTCCCAAGGGCATAGTGAAAACCGGATGAATGGAGCAAAGAAGTAAGTTCTGTATAAGATTCAAATACCTTTAGTCTTATTTGGCTGTTTCTCCTACTGAGTTTTTTTTAGAGTAGTATTGCAGCTTTAAACTTACATCTTACTAATTCCAATTTCTAAATGGTGTTTTGGACCTCAGTGTTTAATGCACATGAGCAATGTTTATTTTGGAAAGAATTCAGTCAACAGCTTTTCACCAGAAGTTCATCAAGTACTTAGTGGAGATGCTGCTTGCAGCTTGATGTGTTGATCACATGACAGCTATGCATATCCAGCAGCATGCACCTCTAGAAGGTTCTCATTCAAAGCCCCCCTGGCATCCTGTAGTGGTTCTTATGCAATGTGAAGGGTCAAGTGTTGTGTATATCTCCTTGGCATTTGCTATGAACATTTAAATTACTCTTGCATCCTTCTCCTGCTCCTTTATCTTCCGCCTAGGCTTCTGGTCTTCCTTTCTTTTCTTACTCTGCCTCTGTGGCTGCCTTTCTTTTCAGAAGTCCTTCTGTCTCTCACTGAAAGACAAATGTATTATTGGCCTTTTATTTTTCATTTTCTTCTGAACCTTACCCTTGTGCCATGGCATTAGTCATCCCCCACATGAAGAAAGAAAAAATTCGAAGATACTCCCTGAAGACCCAAAAGTATAACACCATTCACTAACCTCTACCATGAAAGAACTGGAAGCATTTAGGAAGGAGGATGTCTTGGTAGCAACATCAGCAGACTTTTAAGGTTGCTGCTTCTGGTAGTGATTCTCTTGTTTTTTGAGTTAATTCTTTATAAAACCTGATATGACGAAGGTGGATATCCTGAGCAACAACCATTTCAGAGGAAGCAACAGCACAGACCTGCACCTACCGTAGAGTTTTCAGGCAGAAGTTTTGGTCTCTGTCTCTTGGGACTCATATCTCCATATGGGATTGTCTGTAATTTCACTGCAGGAGGGGTTATGGTAGCAGTTGCCCTCACACACACTGGAGCTATCTTTGTGCAGGCAGAGTATGATTTGCAACAGGGGGTTCCTCTGGAGAGGAGGAAGGAATACTTCAGGATAAAGTGGCATTTCCAGGACAGGAAGGGGAAGGAAAGAGGGTTGTTGTGGCTGTTGTCAAAAGGCTCTTCCAGGAGTTCAAGAGGGCTGACAATTCTATTGTTTGAATATTTTCAGTGACCCATTTTTATTCAGCTGTTATCTTAGGTTAGAATTCTTCCTATTCATCTTCTTAGTCATTCCCTGAAAATGCACATTTTAAGAATCAGAGAAGGGAAAAATCATCATTCACAGGTTGTTAAGGCCCTTCATAAGGCCCATGGCAGGGAATTTGGAACTAGATGATCTTTAACATCCTTTCCAGCCCAAATCATTCTGTGAGTCCATGATTCTATGAGCAGCAAAGGCTCATCTTCTGAGGAATTCTTGTGTGGGAGAGCACAAGCTTGACTCCAGGATGAGGACACGAGTGGATTATCTTGAGACTGGGAAAGCAAAGAGGAGGCTTATACAGAAACTCATTAATGAGCTGGGGAGTGGACACAGGGATTTCTTGTCATGCTTAATGGTATACGTGGAATTTAAAAAAATGTTTTTCTGCAAATAGAAAGCAAAAGCAAAATGAATGACTGTCTAAAGCTCAGTGCTAGTGGCATTTGCTTGATGTGTTAAGTCTTTACCCTAATAATCAAAACAGCTGAAATGACATAGGGAGTAGGCATGGTTTTCTTTGTACCCTACTGTGTGTCTTTCAACAAAGAGCCCCTTGCAGCTGGCAGATGACAGCAGCAAGCTACTCTTTTTGGAGGAGGAAGAGCCAGAACCTTGTAATCTATGAAGAACATTTCTCTCTGACAAATTTTATGTAGGCATTTCGATTTTACTTCAGTTATTTTCCTGAGGCGCTAAAACTTGTTCAGAAAAGAAGCCAGATGTACTTGGAATTATTTTTGTAAATAACACATGGTGCAATTTATTCTTTTTCTACCAAATTGGCATCATTACAAAGTGCTGTGAGCTTTCCAAATTGTGTGACAACTTTTCTGGTGCTTGGAAATGAAGACCTCTTTCCTGTAGGAATATAAAATAGCCTGCATTAAGCAGGAAAATTGAGAGCTTTTACACTGGGTTAACACATGCACTACCTTGCTTATGCGTGTACACATCAGGGTAATGAAATATATGACATGCTATTTTCAAATTACTGTTTGTGATCCCATTTAGCTGGAATAGGCCTGCATGACCTGTGCATGTGTGAAATGTCGTTATTTTCAATCTGTTCCATTTAACAAATTGGCTAGTTTGAACATTCCTTACATGATCCTAATTTGCATAAATAGGAAATGTCCCTTCATAAGACTTTTCAAGGGTGTTGCTTTTCTCCCTGTTCATTGCTAAAATATTGTCAAGCACTATAATCCAGCGCCACATTATCTCTCTGGACTTTTATTGCCTTTTCTTGCTGTTTGAATGTTTCCTTGTGCTATGAGTAAAGGAAGTCATAAATAAAAATATGTTCTAAATAAAACTTTTTTTTTTCTTTTTTTAAACAACTGTGATAAAGTGAATTAAATTAAGCTATCTTGCAAACAAAACAGCCATTCTTACCAGTAGCACAAAGCATTCTATTTCTGCATCTTTCATAAAAATTACTATTACTTTTTTTTCTAACTATCAAATTTTGCAGTCTGGAATTATGGGAATATATGAGAGCACTTACTTCTGGAGACTGAATTAATACTGCTTTAACCTTGTTAAACTGACCTCAGAACTGATGGTCGGAAAGCAGCAATACAGTGACAGACATTATAGGGAATAAAATCTGAAAAAAAGCAGCAAACCTTTTTTCTGACATAATGCCTTCTAAGAAGGAAGATACTGTGTAGAACATTAAACTATTTGGAAATCAGGTAGCAGCTTGAATGTGGCATCTAAACAGCAGGTTGGACATACCGCATCAACAGGAAGAATTGTTTCAGGAATGTCAGGTTCTATGACACAAAAAATGGTTACAATACATATTCAGAAACAATTTGGGTTGCTGACTCCTTGTATAACAAGAGTTAATAAGGTGAAGCTCAGAGTAGTCTCTACTAGTGATCAGCTGTTGAAATGGCTGGCAAAGGAAATGCTGAGGCTCCTGGAGATGTATCAGGAAAGGGGTTTTTAGCAGAGGAAGGAATTGTTGAAAGCCTTTTCAGTAGTCCACTCCATTATCTTTCTTCGGTTTGAAAATGCAGAAAATGGAGTAGTCTGAGTAGTCCAAGCAATGCTTAACCACTTCAGTTGAGTATCACGTCCTCAGGCTCCAATGTTCCTGATGTCCAAACGATTATTATGTCTGCCTTGTAAAACTAGGGCCTACATATGCTGTCCGTTTAGCGCATATAAAGTAGGCTTCACTCTCACATTTACTGCAACTGTTTTTTTCATGGTATAGGCATTTATGCCTTTGTCTAAAGTTATCTAGATAGAAATCTAGGAGTTTTTCACATGTTCTGCCACATTCGTTGACACCTCTGGACCTGGAACACATTTCTCCTTGCCCAGTTTTCAGCAGAGCAGAAAGGTGGATGCCTTACTTATGCCTAGGAGATTCTCCTTGTTCCCACTTGGAATTTAAAATATAGGCTACAAAAGGTCTGAACATATATACTACTCCGTTCTGTGAAAAGTGGGATAGTTTCTTTTAAAGGATTGTGTGAAGAAATTTTTATTTGTTAGACTAGCATCTTTCTGTTTTGAGAAGTAAAAGGTCTGTATTCCTCTTATTTTAGTGAATTACTTCTTTTGACTTAATTTAAAAATGTAAGTATGTAAGCTGTCATTCACAGCCATGCTGTGTTTATATCCAATAAAATGACTTTTATGGGAAGGATTTAAACATTACCTGAAGGAAGACTACCATTCTTCAACTCCTGCTATGACTATGCATTACTACAAACAAATAACTAAAACTAGGATGAAATAACTAAACCAGTATTAAGTCAGATAAATGACATTAAATTCAGTAGAATTTCTTCACATACCATTTATCACCATTAGGAAATCCTTTCCATTTGAGAGTGTACCTCTGCACAGACACAGTTCCTCCTCACAGAGTATTATTGTCTCTCTGTCACAGAGGGGTCCCTTAAGATATAAAACCAAGACCTAAAGGCACAAACTAAACTAAGGAAGGATATGACTTTTACATATAAGAATATCTAGCAAGCTATTTGGAAAAGCGTGTATAAATTTAACCTTATTAACTAAACATACGGGTCCTATCTCCGATATCATGTTTCATGGAGGTTATAGCTGCCATGGAAATATTGATTACTCAGTGGCTCCACATGAAGCTGGGCTGGAAGTTAATTCGGAGTAGAGTCAATGTGGAGAGCTAACTGTCATTATATGAATGGCTCTGAATTTACAGGAATCTTCCATGATCTGTAGACATCAAAGTAGGACTTCGTTCAGGTAAAAAAGCAAATGTCATGGCTAAAAGGACAAAGGTAAAGACAGAATATCTATAAGGGATTTCTTGCAGGGACTGTAAAATGATTTTCTATATAGTAACTCACAAGTTTTCTTTTTTCTTTGTTCTCTTTTTTTTTCCCTATTTGTATTTTGTTCTCCTTTTTTTGGCATTTCATTTTCATATTTTAACATTTTGTATTTCCCTCTGTTGTGACTGGACAAGTGACTATCAAAAACTTGACTTTTATTTTTGAACACTTATAGTTCAAAATTCTACATTAGGTAAGACTTAGTCATCAATATTCAATTAGATCTATTTAAGGTTTATAAACAGCCTTTTACCATACCTCCTATTTTTTTTCAGGGTCTACCAGTTACTATATCATATAAAGGAGAAAAAATAGCAAATACAAAGAAAGGATAAGAGGCAAATATTTAGATTCTGCATTCTATAATAAAGGTTTAAATTATGTCACATGTGCATAGTAAACATACCTTAAAGAGTCCATGCAACTCTCTTGGTAAAGACCAGATATGATATTAATGAAAATCCACCAGGGAAAAACAAATGATTTTAAACACCTGTTTTAACAAGGATCATTTTTAATTTATTCTGCCTTGCTTGAGTTTTATTATTATGTGTGGATTTTTATTCCTCTAAGAAGTCTAAGCTCCTGTGATTTTTGACAAAGTTGTTCATATTATTTTCTACTGATTTAATTTCACCAGAGGTCTGCTTGTACTTCTAATCTAACTTGCAGTGGTCTGCCATTTAAAAAGCAGAAAACAGCTACTCTGATACAAAACAGCCCTGTGTAAATCAAAGACATTTGGAAATTTCTGTGCAATTCTCACAGCTTAATGACATAACTAGCACATAGACTAATCTTTAAGTTCATATATTCTGTGTCTCATGCTCTTCAAAATGGAAAGTATGGATACTTTTGATAAGTAGGTGACTGATACTGAGTTTTCCTTTTCTGACAGATAAGTCTAAGACTTATAAAAGAGCAAGGTTCTTCAGGCTTGTAGTTTTGACATCACAGATCATATTTCCAACAGGTGTGATTGTACCTTACTCAAAATTCTGTTGCTTGAAAAAAAGCATATGCTTATACTTATTCTATATGACCTTGTGCTGTTCAACAGATTGAATCATGCTGACGAAGCTCCAAGCCATTATACTGTAAAAACAAAGGAAGAATTTTGCTATTTTGACATATTTGCCTCTTTGCTCAGATTCATTTTTTTCATTGTGAGTGGCAGCCCCAAGATTTTTAACTCAAGTGTCCTTCAATTAAGCCTTATGTTCATTCACATAAATCCATTTGAAATTCCATAGCTCTATGGATGGTGAATATAGCTGGAAGTTATTATTTTTGTCTTTCTTCCTAGCAGATTAATATTTCTTTTTTCTTTTTCTTTCCTTAGTAGTCCCTTAGTTCAAGGTAACAGAATCTGCTGACTTCATGTACTTGCTTTTGGAAATCTAAAGGACTTAGAAACTCTTCATAATTCATTAAATACGTATCATTAACCATTAGCTGAAACTATTTCACCAGAAACATATCATGGCATTTGATTATAATCACTATAAGCAGACAAATTATCTTCCTTTTCATAAAGGGTAAGAATTAAAATTTTTTATTCTGTATGTCAAGTGTGCCCTGTCAGCCTGCTAGGGACACAATTTTTCAAGAAATAAAGCTGGTTATTAACTTTAACTGTGACTAGGGGCTATTTGGAGGATGAGAGGAAATATTACTGCCGCTCACTTTCTGGGAAATTAAATTATTCCATTGGTAGTAAAAAAAATTATGCATGGGGCACAGGTATTATTTTTTCATCTTGTTTTGGTGAATTATTGACTGTAAGGATGGTGGTAACATTTCTCTGTGGCATTTGTATGTATTATGCCTAACTGGACCTGAAAATATTTTGTTCGGGGAAGGTGTTCTCTGAACACAACTCATCACCCACCTGCTTTTATCTGTTAGCAACTTTGAGGTAAAACTGTAATCCTGAACATCAGATAAGAAAACCAGATGAGAAGAAATTATTCAGGTAGTCTGAAAGGTAAGTTTAAACTTATCTTCATTTCTTCAAGAGTTTCTTTGCCCTTCTTGAACCTATTTAATTAGGTCTGTTGTAGTGTAGGAGGAAAGAGTTATGTCAACTATAGTTTTAGCTTAATGTGCACCTACTTCATATCTCAAAAAGACCCAAAACAAGCCCCATCATATAGCCTAGCTTCTCTTTAACACAAAATAGTTGAAGTTTGACTCTCAACATCAGATTTTCACTGCAGTTTTGGAAGATCCATAGTATGATTTCTATTGTAGAACCAACTTGTATAAGTAGGGAAAAAAAAAAATAATAAATGAGAAAACCAAACAAAAACACCCCACACTTTTATAGTAGGTGCAAAAAATACATAGATAGATATTTGCATTAAAATAATACATTCTCGATAAAATATGTTTAGTTTTTACTTTTGAGGTTTTAAGAAAACGCAACTAGATATTTGGAACCATAACACTTTTCCAGATGATTAAATTAGATTGAAAATAGGACAGGGTTTTGTCCAGTATTGTCAGCATCCTTTTTGATATTTTTATATTTATGCTCAAGACACACACTTCTAGTTTTGGATAGAGTCAGGTAGTACTAGAATGCTAAAATGGAATTCTGACAGGATTTGTCTAATGGGACATTTGAGTTTCCTCTTCTGGCCTGAAGAGATGACCCATTTGTATACAGCCATCAAGAGAATTGTTTCTCACTGTGGCTGGGTAAGCATTCCTTGTCTTCCAACTTTTTCTGAATAGTAAGGATCCCCTGCATGTTCTCGAGAGTCCTCCATTTCCCTTCTCACAGCACCAAAGCCTCCACAGACATCCAGGGAAAGAGAAAAGTTCATTTTGTGTGGGAATTCATCTACTTAGATGCACTTTTCCTACCATATGAAGGCATATCCTGCAACACTACAGCTGCCTTTGGATTTCCTCAAGGGATTTTAAAAACCATGTCTGCAGAAAGCTAAACTGATAGCAGCCTTTAGATGAGGTGTTTTCATGATTCACATCCTCAAAGAACTCACAAGTCCTTTCTTTCCCTTTTTAGATGGGAAACCAATGAGTTGCAAATTATGTGAGCACACCTAATTTCCAAACATTTCAACCTTGTGTTTTTTATGGCTCCAGTAATAATTCAAAGAAATTCAACATCTTCTCCCAGACTGAGATTTCTGGGCACACTTCACAACCAAACCGATCTGATCCTTCAAACTAACTTTTAATTTCTGCGTTGAAGTTGATTGCATTTTGTGTTACATCAAGAAAATTAATTCAGCCAATATAAAAACCTCTTTTGAATCTTTTTTCATCACTTCCATGGACCCAAATCTTAAACCTCATGAGTGGGAGAATGTTCGAAGATGAATAATACACTTCCTAAGGTGTCTGCCCCTTATCACACAAATCTTTCCCAATGACATTTTGATATTTCTTCCTGTTTACCGGGAAAGACAGGCTGTGCTGAGATTGCATAGTGAATTAGGTAACCAGCAGGGAAGTCTGTGCACTGGAACTGTGGAGTGTCTGATGTATTTAAACATATAAATTAATTAGTATTAGAGATTAATTTTTTTTTTTCCTGAAAGCAGACTTTCAAGCAAGCATATCTTGTTCAGTTATAATAAAATGTTATTCCATCAGGTGCATCAAATCACCTCTCATTTTCTAGCTTTCCCGCATAAATACATCGAATAGAAAAAGCAAAAAATAAAATGGGTAGCAAGGTTAAGAACCCATAAGTTCTACTAAGGTTTTAAGAAAATCCTTCAGCTGAGAGAGGGAATGAAAGTGCCCAAAGATGAGGAAAAAATGACACAGGAAAAAATGAAGAACATTAAGATATTGAAATTGTTTCTCAAATGCATGCAAGTGTTCACGTTTTACAGTACAGAAGAAATACGTGGTGTAATTAATATGTTATTAATTGAACATTTAACTAAGATATAGTTACTGCGTATTCTGAATTCTCATGCAAACACAATCATTCAAGAAATGTTCTCATCAGAATCAGTTACCAGCTTTATTTAATCTTTATTTTTAATATATCTGTTTAACAACAGATAACAACAGCAATTAACAACATTAGAGCTTAAAGCCTTAACACCACTTTAGCCTGAGTATGACAGGTAAATATTGAACAGCTACAGGCAACGTGCAAAGAAATTGCAGAGTGGGAATTCTTAAAGGCAAACAGTGGAGGAACTCCCATACCTTTGAAAGCAAATGTTTCATGGCATTTGAGTTCTTCTAAAAAAACAATATAAAATCATATTAAATTCTCCCATAGTATTAAAACATTAAAAAAATGAAAAGGATCAGCTGCCTTGCAGGAAGACTGAGTAGCAGAAAGATTCCCCAGGGAATAGGCCTATCTAAATAGTTCATCCACGACCATACGTATATACATTTATACAGGGATTTATTTTATCTCTCATTAACTTAGGAGTTTACCACAAACAATGTTTGGGTTGCCTGATTTTCTGTGAAACTCAATGTCATACACACAGTGGAAAGAAAACTTCTTTCTTCTTTCATTTTCAGATTCCTCTTTACCCTGTGGAGTGTCCCAACAATTTTAAACTGCTTATCAGTTCTTCCTTCACCTTCTGGGTTATGATATACTCTTCTTTTGACAGTTATGGAAACCAGTAATGGTAGTGTGAATGCAGTATTGTCCAGGTTTTGGGGGGGGGGGGAGTTTGCTCTTTTATTTTTAAATTTATCAATTTTATATTGTCAAATCAGAGCACCCTCTTTTTTTATTATCCTTTTTACACCAAAATGAAGAACGTATTTCTCAGAAACACTTTAATATCACTAAATCTTTATAATTGCTACAAATCTGAATCTGATGCTGTGTTTAACTGCAGGTTCAAAAGTGGGGTTTGTGTCATTAGACTTGTTCTTCTGCAGTGCTAATGTTAGATGAGTCAAGATCAGAAAGGAACTGAGCAGTTTGTCACGAAATAAACTCATCCTTGAGAAATCTTGGTGACTAGATGAAATATCAGCAAATAATTCGTAATACTTGCTCACATTTTGTTTGGAAATAGTCATCTCCATATCCAGCTACTATAAATATCTGCATATATTTTAAATAATATGTGGGTAACATAGTCCAAGGCATAACTTTTACTCTTTATTATATATTAATCTACTAGTTACCCACAGAAATTACTAGTCAAATTTGTGCTGCTTAAGCTATTTTGATATCTCCTTTAAGTATGTTCTTGCCAACTAAATATACATCAATATAGTTAGAAGGAAATTACTTTCAAGTGTTATAAAATATCCAGCTACTACAAAAAAAAAGAAGAAAAAAGCCCCACAAAAAACTAAAGAGGGAATGGTAAAGAACATACCAATTGAAAATTTTAAAATAGCTGGTTTCTCTATAAATTTAAAGAAATTGAACTCCACTGTTCACTCATTACATTCTTTCCTTTTTCTTACTCTTAATAGTACTTCCCTTGGAAGTGGAACTTGTGTCTGAAGCACCCCTGGCATCAGCTTTATTGGTTCTGCAGGTCAGAACCTGCGAAGAGCAAAGGTCTGTCCTTAGCTCACATATAAATCTAGTTCCTTTTGTACAGCAGTGCACCAGAAGACTTTGTGTTACTAGTTGATGCATATCCTGCTTTTACATCTATTTAGCAAACTGGTTGATTGTTATTCATATATCAAAGTTTAACATACAAAAAAAAATTAAAAATACCTCATTACTATTGATTTATAGTATTTGAAGAACTGGATGGTCACACACCAAACTGCTCCTGAAAGAAAATGGTGTAATACTTAATGAGTTTCTAATGAATACTCTGAGATCCAGAATAAGACTGTAGTTTATTCTTCTCAGTGCAGCTGAAAGGTATAATTCCAAAATATAGAAAATGCTTTCTGAAATGCTGAGTGCTAGCATATCAGGCAGTTTAACACTTTACTACAAAGTCTTATTGTTTAAAAAGTCTGCTGGATGGGATACTGTGAACATTGGAAGGAAAAACTGATTTTCGGTGAGATAACCTTGTCAAACAAAGAAACTCTTCACCAAGTTCAAATGTTAACTACTATTAGGTTATTCCAGTTCACACTGCAGAATAAGTAAATGACCAGAAGTTCATGATGTTGTAGCACTAGCTTTTGGGCGTTTAATATAATGCAACACTTCCCATCACAAACCATGTGATTTTAGCTTTCAAAATTTTCCATTTAGACAGAAAAACTTTAAACTACTGTTAATGTGTATATACCTCTCCATATGTTTTCTTTTCGGGTCTAATCTTAACATGTTTTCAGCACTCAAATTTGGCTTGATGGCAGTGAAAAGTTAGGAAGAATATTTGATGAGAATAGCTTTTCATAACATTGGGGATTTTTCTTTAAAAAGAATTTTTTAAAATTTCTTTAAAAAGAAATTTTGTGCTTCAGTGGGACAGCATGAATCTTACTC
The DNA here is from genome assembly GCF_033783945.1 of Neopsephotus bourkii. Lineage (NCBI taxonomy): Eukaryota > Metazoa > Chordata > Aves > Psittaciformes > Psittacidae > Neopsephotus > Neopsephotus bourkii. The sequence continues at coordinate 184,819 of NW_026901012.1, read as the reverse complement.
TATTCTTGGAAGAAGAAGTATGTTCTCTTCTCAAATATTTGTCCATTAAACTTCAAAGAATCTGGGTAAGGGGTCACTCTTCTGAAGCAGAGATTTTTTGTGGCGAGTTTAAGACCTTCTCCAGAAATTCATGTGAAAGAAACCTACTAGAAAATATTGCCTTACTGGATAGCTTCTCCATCTACAAGAAGAAAAGAAGAGTAATTGTGGTGGGTGACTCCCTTCTGAGGGGAACAGAAGGGCCTATTTGTAGACCTGATACATCCCATTGGGAAGTCTGCTGCCTACCTGGAGCTCAGATTAGAGATGTTAAAAAGAAACTCTCTGATCTGGTGCAGCCCTCTGACTACTATCTGCTCCTGGTTTTTCAGCTTGGTGGTGATGAAATTATTACAAGGAGGGCAAGGGCAATGAAGAGAGATTTCAGAGCCCTGGGACGGCTGGTTAAAGGGTCTGGTGCGCAAGTGGTGTTTGCCTCTATATCTGTTACAAGCAAGGGTGAAGAGATAAATAGGAAGAGTCTGCAGATGAATGTATGGCTACGTGACTGCTGCCAAAGGCAGGGGTTTGGGTTTTTCAACCACAGGCTGCTGTATAAGACACCTGGTTTGCTGGTGGCAGGTGAGATACACCAGTCCCAGAGAGGGAAAAGAGTTTTGGGGCAGGAGTTAGCAGGGCTTATTGACAGGTCTTTAAACTAGATATGAAGGGGGGAGGGGATTTATCTGGGCCTGTTAGGGACAAGCCCATGAGAAACATGCTAGGGCTTAAAGGATGGCGGACTAGGGAGGACTATTGTCCTAGTATTAATGAAGACCAGAAGGCTTCCTGCCTCCCGAGGGAGCCAGCAGCGTGCTCTGCTTGCTCCCTGAAATGCCTGTACACCAATGCACGCAGCATGGGGAATAAACAGGAGGAGTTAGAAGTCTATGTGCAGTCTAAAGGCTATGATATAGTGGCAATTACAGAGACATGGTGGGACAGCTCACATGACTGGAATGTGGTCATGGATGGTTATGTCCTTTTTAGGAAAGATAGGTCAGCAAAGCAAGGGAGGACTATTGTCCTAGTATTAATGAAGACCAGAAGGCTTCCTGCCTCCCGAGGGAGCCAGCAGCGTGCTCTGCTTGCTCCCTGAAATGCCTGTACACCAATGCACGCAGCATGGGGAATAAACAGGAGGAGTTAGAAGTCTATGTGCAGTCTAAAGGCTATGATATAGTGGCAATTACAGAGACATGGTGGGACAGCTCACATGACTGGAATGTGGTCATGGATGGTTATGTCCTTTTTAGGAAAGATAGGTCAGCAAAGCAAGGTGTGGAGTTGCTCTTTATGTGAGAGAGCAACTGGATTGTATTGAGTTCCGTCCGGGGCCAGATGAGGAGCAAGTGGTACGATGGAGATGAGGCAAGATGAGGAGTCTGTGGGTACTAATTAAGGGACAGACTGGTACGGGTGTTACAGCTGTGGGGGTCTATTATAGATGTCCTGATCAGGATGAAGGAGTTGATGAGGCTTTCTACAGGCAACTGGAAGTAGCCTCGCGACTACATGCCCTAGTCCTCACGGGGTATTTTAACTATCCCGATATTTGCTGGAAGACTCACACAGCCAATCATTCACAGTCCAGGAGGTTCCTCCAGTGCACTGATGATAACTTCTTAATGCAAATGGTGGACAAACTAACTAGAAGAGGAACACTGCTAGATTTAGTACTCACCAGCAAGGAGTGTTTGGTTGAAGGGGTGGTGATCAATGGCAGCCTTGGCTGCAGTGACCATGAGATGGTGGAGTTTAGGAACCTGTGTGGGAGGAATTGAATACCTAGCAAGGCCACAGTTCTGGATTTCCGAAGGGTCAACTTTGGCCTGTTCACTCAACTGCTAAGAGAAGTCTCATGGGAAAGGGTACTAGGCGGTAAAGGGGCTCAAGATAGTTGGTCAGCATTCAAGGACCTCTTCTTCCAAGCTCAGGATCTGAGCGTCCCATTGGTCAGGAAATCAAGTAAGGGAGCTAGGAGACCAGCGTGGTTAAACAAGGAGCTGCTGGGCAAACTCAAGTGGAAAAGGAGAATCTATGGATTATGGAAGGGGGGGCTGGCCACTTGGGAGGAATATAGAACAGTTGTTAGAGGATGTAGGGAGGCAATTAGGACAGCTAAGGCCTCCTTGGAACTTAATCTTGCTAGTCAGGTTAAGGACAATAGAAAGGGCTTCTTCAAATACATAGCAAATAAAACTAACACAAGAGGCAATATAGGCCCACTGCTGAACGAAGTGGGTGCCCTGGAGACAGAGGATATAAAGAAGGCAAAGGTGCTGAATGCCTTCTTTGCCTCTGTCTTTACTCCTGCAGACTCTCCCCGGGGGCCCCAGATTCCTATTGCCCCAGAAGGAGTCAGGACAAAGGAGGAGTTTGCTTTGGTAGATGAGGATTGGGTTAGGGATCAGCTATGCAATCTGGACATCTATAAATCGATGGGTCCGGATGGAATGCACCCACGGGTGCTGAGGGAGCTGGCGGAGGTCATTGCTAGGCCACTCTCCATCATCTTTGGTAAGTCGTGGGAAACAGGAGAGGTGCCTGAGGATTGGAGGATGGCAAATGTCACACCAGTCTATAAGAAGGGCAAGAAGGAGGACCCGGGTAATTATAGACCGGTCAGCCTTACCTCCGTCCCTGGAAAGGTGATGGAACAACTTATTCTTGACTCCATTTCTAGGCATATCAAGGATGAGGGCGTTATTAAGAACAGCCAACATGGTTTTATGAGGGGGAAGTCATGTTTGACCAACCTTATAGCCTTCTATGAGGAAGTGACTAGGTGGAGGGATGATGGTAGAGCAGTAGATGTGGTTTTTCTTGATTTCAGTAAGGCATTTGATACTGTCTCCCACAGCATTCTCATAGATAAGCTAAGGAAGTGTGGGTTTGACGATCAGGTAGTGAGGTGGATCAAGAACTGGTTGGAAGGAAGAAGGCAGAGAGTTGTGGTCAATGGGGCAGAATCTAGCTGGAGGTCTGTGACTAGTGGAGTGCCTCAGGGGTCGGTGCTGGGACCAGTGCTGTTTAATATTTTCATCAAGGACCTGGATGAGGGAACCGAGTGTACTCTCAGGAAGTTCGCTGATGACACTAAACTGGGAGGAATGGCTGACACACCAGAAGGCTGTGCTGCCATTCAGCGAGACCTGGACAGGCTGGAGAGTTGGGCGGGGAGAAATTTGATGAAATTCAACAAGGGCAAGTGTAGAGTCTTGCATCTGGGGAAGAACAACCCCATGTACCAGTACAGGTTGGGGACTGACCTGCTGGAAAGTAGCGAAGGGGAAAGGGACCTGGGGGTCCTGGTGGATAGGAGGATGAACATGAGCCAGCAATGTGCCCTTGTGGCCAAGAAGGCAAATGGCATCCTGGGGTGCATTAGAAAGGGTGTGGTTAGTAGGTCAAGAGAGGTTCTCCTCCCCCTCTATTCTGCCTTGGTTAGGCCGCATCTGGAATATTGCGTCCAGTTCTGGGCCCTCAGTTCAAGAAGGACAGGGAACTGCTTGAAAGAGTCCAGCGCAGAGCCACAAAGATGATTAAGGGAGTGGAACACCTCCCTTATGAGGAGAGGCTGAAGGAGCTGGGTCTCTTCAGCTTGGAGAAGAGGAGACTGAGGGGTGACCTCATCAGTGTTTACAAATATGTAATGGGTGGGTGTCAGGATGATGGAGCTAGGCTTTTTTCAGTGATATCCAGTGATAGGACAAGGGGCAATGGGTGTAAACTGGAGCATAGAAGGTTCCACGTTAACATCAGGAAGAACTTCTTTACTGTGAGAGTGACAGAGCACTGGAACAGGTTGCCCAGGGGGGTTGTGGAGTCTCCCACATTGGAGATATTCAAGGCCCGCCTGGACAAGTTCCTGTGTGATGTACTCTAGGTTACCCTGCTCTTGCAGGGGGGTTGGACCAGATGATCTCTTGAGGTCCCTTCCAACCCTTGGGATTCTGTGATTCTGTCTTTGTCCCATACATATAATTATTTTTATATTTAATTGTAAAATGAAAATTCAATTTAGAAGTTATCTTCAACCTTAGATGTTGAATATTCTGCAACCAAAGAAATTTAGAACACTTGTGAAAGGAAATTTATTCCCATAAATATATAGAGGGAGAAGTAATATCATTGCTATACTATATTGCATTGACACAAGAAAAAGGAGAAGGACAAACTTTAGACTTACATATTACCTGTGTCAAAAACAAACAAACAAACAAAAAAAGAACAACAAAAAACCCAAAACACCAACAAACCTTTTGTGATCGCTATTTATGGCTGGGTAACAAATATAGCGTGTTTCCATGCTTTTTTTTTTTCTTGTGCACAATTTAAGTTTCAGTTTCTTTACAATTCAACTTTCCTGTGTTGTCCTTGCTGAGACTAAACAGATTACCATATTTAGTATGGCAAACAGCTCAAAGGAGGGGATTCTCTCCCTCTGCTGCACTCTGGGGAAACCCCACCTGCAGTCCTGCATCCAGCTCTGCAAGCACTGGAGCAGCTCTGCTCTGGAGACAGCCTGAGAGAGCTGGGCTGGTTCAGCCTGGGGAAGAGAAGGCTCCTTAAGGGGAGACCTTAGAGCAGCTGCCAGTGCCTAAAGGGGCTACAAGAAAGCTGGAGAGGGGTTTTAGAAAAGGGCCTGTAGGGACAGGACAAGGGGAATGGCTTTAACCTGACAGAGGGGAGACTGAGATGAGCTCTCAGGCAGAAGTTCTTTGCTGTGTGTGTGGTGAGGCCCTGGCACAGGTTGCCCAGAGAAGCTGTGGCTGCCCCATCTCTGGCAGTGTTTGAGGCCAGGTTGGATAGGACTTGGAGTAGCCTGCTCTAGTGGAAGGTGTGCCTGCCCATGGCAAGAGGATGGAACTTGATGAGCTTTAAGGTTCTTTCCAACCCAAACCATTCCAGGATTCTGTGATACTATGATTGGTGTCACAGAAGCATAAATATTTAGATTTCCCCTAACGTGTTCAGAAGTGAACAGAGGCAATCAGAGAAAAGAATTCCTGAGAAATGTGGACATATCCTGGGGGATGGAGCAGGTGGGAGAAGGTACTGAGCTTTGCAGACAATTAGGTAAAAAGAGCAGTAAAATTAGTAGTTTTGTCACATCTAGTCAAGTAAATCAAAACTTCAGGCAACCAGACATATAATGCTTAGTCTGGATAGAGGAAGATGAGTTTTACATGCTGATATCCTTTGATTGCCTAATGATTTAATGAAGTAAAATGTCCTGGATACACATTAGAGTCTTTTTAAGGTACAGAAAATATTCTACTCTAGTTAAAGGCAATGGAAGCAGTAGATGCCTTTTATAGCTGAATAATCAGGCATTTACTGCTTTTACAGCCACAGCAGACTTTTCTTCTTTCTTTTTTTTTTTTTCTTTTTTTTTTTTTAATAAATGAGCACTTAAACTCTTAAATTCTTTCCTAACTGCTGGAAACAACTGAATACTTAACATTTAAAAAATAAAAATAAAAATCCACTCATGCAAGTACCTTTAAAAAGAAAGATCTAGGGTCTTAACATTAGGGCCCTACTTAGAAAGGATATTTTACTTAATGTAATCAAGCTGTGATTATAATATTAATAAACTACCTCTCAAGGACATGCCTTATTAATGTATACTTGTGAACATGAGTAATTGGATTAAAAATGCAGCTAAAATAATACATACTGCAAACTTTATAGTTCAATTGTGCATGTTCTGCAATATTCTAGTTTTACATTTCACAGAAGCCTTGTCCATGATGCTGTGGATTTGGAGTTGTTCTTTGCCTGGTTGAGGGAAAATTCAATCTGCAACCACACAGCAGTAGCAATTTGTGATCTGTCATGGATGGCAAGAAGGTCTGACTGCAGAAAGGGTTAAGCTGTCTGGAAGCAGGGATGCCATGAACAAAACAACTCTCTGTAAGAGAGTGAAGTTCACTGGTCAGGTAAGAAATGACACCATTTTTTTGTAGCAATTGGTGGTGCAATGAAAACACTCAAGGTCTACCTTTGGTCAGCAGAGAGAGTGCTGGTGGATGAACTCAACATCAGGCTGATATGCCTGTTGCCAACACTGACATGATCAATGCTAGTGCAAGTGTATACAAGGAACTAGCTCTTGCTACACGTTATAGATCTGCTTATGCTGGTAGGACTTTGTCCAATGGATTGTATTTAAGCATATAAATTCCCCAGCACTGCCTAGTTGGGAGTCACTTGCCTGAATTTTCTAATATCCACTGATGCTGAGCTGGGGGGTTTTAATTGCTATATTGATCTCACAGTGATCAAATGAAGGCAGGACCGCTTGCGGACTAGTTGCAGGAGATGCTGAAGAGTGCAACAAAAACGATCTGAAAAACACAACTGAAATAATTTGATTTTTTTCTCCTGCTAAAGACTGAAGACAAACATGGTAATGGATTTTAGATTCCTACCTCTTTTCAACAGGGGTAAGACAAGTAGAAAGAGAAATAAATTAGAGCTAAAGACATTAGAAGAATACTGTGACTGAAAGTATAGTACAACACTAGAGTGAGTTATCTGGAGACGTACCATAAAAGCCCTGCTAATGAAAACTCTTAAAAGTTAAAGGCACCTCCAGGAAGTGTTCTGGAGTACCTGACTTCACCTGGGAGACCCATCTGCTCTGAGCAGTCCAGGTAGTACTGACATATATTTATGAATAAAATAAATAAGAAAGCTCTTAGCTGAAAGGCAGACTTACAAAAAATGATGGAAACACAGTCCTTACTGCTTCAGACTTGGCGGGAAGGCAAATAAATCCTGGTGGCAATATTAACACCACTGAAAGAGTAACGTGAACAGATTCACACATTTTTAAGTTTTAAAGTTCCTTTGTATATAAAGAAGTTCCAATGAATAAACTAAAACTGTACATACAGTTCTCAAACTGGTGTAGAATGGTGCTTTTTTAAACTATTTTCAAGAATAATGGAATAAACACTGAAGGCAGAAGAAAGAGCAGAAAAAAGCTCCTCGCAGAAATCTTACACCTTTCATTACTGCAGTAACTCAGCATACTTTGCTGAATTCTTTGGACACAGTTTACAAAATTACATTAGAAGAACAGGTTAAATAGGCTAGGAGTTTCATTTCCATAATGCTTGACATTCAGAAAGTTTTTCCAATCAGTCAATCACTTAAGACTTCTTGCATTGTGAAATGGCTTCCTATAAAATTAGGAGTCTTAGTTGTCAAGTATTAGCTAAGTATAACTCAATTAAAAAGTAATGAAACCACATTATCATATTAAATGAAATATGACATGCATTTTTGCCAACGTTGCAAATCTTAATTCTTTAAAACGTGCTACTGTGTGACTGTCAGGATATGGGATTTTTTTTTAAATTTAAGCAACATTTTAGTGGTTTGCATCTTGTAACAGCAAATGTTCTGTCCACTGCTAGAGCAGCTGAACAAAATCTAGTTGTCTACTTAAGATTTCATTTCTTAATCATAAATTATGGTGTGGAGAGCCAGCACAAAAGCTGTCTACCACTGCCAATATCTCATACCAGTAAAGACAGCATTTATGGTGGAAAGGAGTCTGTTTTCCATTATGCTATTATAAGATGCCATTCTGGCAGCTTACAGCTCAGATGCTAGTGCATCAATAACCTCAGTTTGGAAGCTGGATGGTTTCATGCTGAGAAGGGGCCCAGCTCTTGCATGACTTCAGGCTCTATTTCTGCCTCTCTCTCTAATTCTGCAGTGACACTAGTTTAGGGTGTCCAAATAATTTGCCCTCATTATCTAGATGTTTATGACCCTTACATCTATTCATTCTTTGAAAAAGAGGAGTATATTAGTTTGCTTAAAGTACACTCATTTTCAGCAGAATAGTAGAACATATCTTTGTAGACATTTCCATTAGAAATTCAAATTGCCTGCTTTTTCTATAGAACTTTCCTCTACCGTAAAATAACACTGTATTTTAAATAGACTGCCACATGACTGTGTAAAATAGGCAAATAATTGCAAGAACAGAATGTTCCAAATGCCTCAGGTGCTAAATTAACATTTTTGTCTCAGAAGGTTGTATCAGAACAATATTTAGCAAATTGAAATAATTTCTTCTTCTGCTCTGTTGCACACAACCTTTTAAAGTACATGAAGCACAGATATAGGTTTCTGTATGAATTGCAAATGACCTTTTAAGGCTTTAAGCTGTAGCTTATCAGTAGTACACCTGCTGTAACATCTTTGCAAAGTTTATTGATTTTTGAGCACCACATTACTTTTGTTTCATCCACATTTATTTAAATATTTTGTATTCTTTTAAAGTAACAGACTACAAATCTGCATCACTTAAAATGTTTCTTCTTTTCTAGAAAAAAATCTCATTAGTAAGAATAAATAAATGTTGGCTTTTTTGATTCTTTTACAATTTAATTTTTAATTTTTCATTCAACATTATGGATAAAATAAATGGAACAAGACATTAAGTTTAGTTGGTACATTTAGAGGGCTATTCAAGTCCCTCTTTCAACCTCACTAGAGTTGATGAAACCAAGCAATGTCATCACTGAGGTTTAATGCTAGTTTCATAGAAACAGTGCTCATACAAAATTGTATTGCTATTGGTAGTTTTGGCTGGTATCAGACTTGAACATTCAAATATTTAAAAAAAAATTGTTTTTAGAATACGAGTAACTGTGTTTTAACTATGCTCAATTGGTGTAGCCTTTATGTGTCTCCCTGAGGAGTGTAAAGTACACAGACTAACTCTGTCAACTATTTACCTACATTTTTTCTCCTGTGTGTGGCTAAAGAAACAGCTATGTCAAAAGTTATGGTGAACTTCATATAAAGGACCAAGACCTCTGTGGTGCTGCACAAATGGGAAAAGAGGGTAGCTTAATGACGAGAATCAAGTTGCTTTCATCCATTTGAAAGTTAGAAGGTATTCAGTGTTAGCACGTTTGTAACAACATAAAGGCATGCATTTTTAATAAAGACACATCTCAAGATAGCTATTCCATCTTCTTTAGTCTTTTGCTGGAGTGGTAAAGTATCATTGGTTCAGTTAAGCTTCCTTCCAAAGTGTTCGTGAAAAAATTATTAGAATAAGAATGCAAGGCAGCTAATTCTAGAGAAGTGCTGCAAACTTAAGCATCAAATGGTCAGTGCAGAAAGTGTTCTAGAAAGACATCGTGCCATGCTCTAGAATAATGTCACCACTTAGTTAATGGTTAGATGCTTTCACTCTCTTCTGGGCATAGGAAAAGGTGAATACTCATTGTAGACCTATGGTTAGACTTCCAAATTAATGAAGACTCAGTACTGTATAAGTGGGGAAAATATATTGGGGGAGGAGGGTTAGTATGGAAATAAAGAAGAAAAACTTGTTTCTCTGGTTCTGGAAATCATTGTTGTCAGCTGTAGCAAGAAGCAGTCAAAGATATTGTACAGCACTGTGGATAACCTGCATACTATTGGGATTATTTTGGTTGAAAGTGATCCCACGGTGTAGGGGAAAGGCTATTTCATCCCTCCAGACATTCAGCAATGTCTACTTATGATTTAACAAACTTATCTCCCATTTCTCCTTAGTAAATTATATGACTGTCATGTCACAGCTCTTCAGTTTAAGATTGCATGAAACACCACATTTTTGTCAGGAAGACACAAAAGGTGTGTGTGGAATAAAAAATCTTAATCACTTATTCAGTGAATACCTAGGCTTTTACTAGGAAAGACAAAAGAGAAATTTATTTATAATTTCTGTATCTGTAGTCTATTTCATAGTTAGTTATTTTTGCCAAATATAAAAACATTAGAATTCAAACCACCACAGGTGCAAATAAAGCTATGACCTGTAATCATCTTACAGAAAGTAGGAAGAATGCTAAAGTGGTAATATTCTTTTCTTCTTTTGTCAACAAAGTATCATGTTCTAGTTAAACTGACTACACTAGAAACCTGAATGTCAACTAGATCTCTAAAACATGACTTTTCCAACAGCTTTTTTTATTTCCAAAAGGTAAAGTTAATGTCTTTATGATAATTCCATTTATTTAGCATATTTAAATGAACAGTTCCTTCATCATTCATTTTAGGAATTGTGGAAAACTACATAATCTAATTCAAAAAGGCAAAAAACCAGACAAGATATTTCTGATCTTTCGGTTCCAGGAATAGTGTCAAAGCATAAGACACTGCATAGCCTATAAGCACAGGACATAATGACTGCTATAAATCTGACCATGTGCTGAATAATTAATATCAGGAGGATTTATGAAGCCCCTACTCTCTTTTTCCTGATACATAGTCAAAGCTGTTCTGCTTGAGCTGTATAGTAAAAACAATATAAAAGAATGAAAAAAACCCCATAAAATAAAACCAGCTTTCCCACATTTCATCATATTTTTTCACATTTAATAAAAGGATAATGAAAAAATTTTCATCCAATATTTTTTCCTTTCTTTGAACATATTTTTCCAACTTCCTGCTGCTTAAGGAATTCTTACTTTGTTTTGGCATTGGATAGAAATTACATAGTTTCTACTATGAACTTTACAAAACATTAATTTTCATTTGCCCAACAACAAACCTCTAATGAATGACTTAAACTGATTGTAAGGTCATATAAATTAAAAGCAGACAAGCTTTTTTTTTTACATTCTCTGGTGAATCCCCACATTCTTGTAGGTCAAATGAATATTTAAAAGCATTTTAAAAATGAATCTTAGTGTGTCCTTTCTCAGAAAGAGAAATGGTCATTTATCACTTATCAGATGTTTTCATCATATCTGTTTATCAAATATGTATTTGTTAAAACTCAAAACATTAATTTTTTTTCCAAATGCATGACTAGGAGGTGTTTCTATGAGACACATCTTTCAAGCATCTGGTCTGAGAACACAGGTCCCTCCTGATCACTTGTGTGCATCACATACCTAACAGATATCATACTTAAAATAGTCGTAATTGCTTTCTTCCAGTGGGAACAATCTCCTCATTCCCTCTATATTTCATGGTCCTCTTAAGATATATGTCTTTACTCTCAACTTGCAACTTTGCCACTTAGAGTAACCTTTGCCATGCTCCAAAAAATATTATATTCTTATTTTTCAGAGACTAGGGGAAAAATATCCAAATTCTTAATTCTTATTAATCATCATTTCCAGTTTACAGATATAAGAGACTTTCTTGGGGGTAATTAACAGCGAACAGGTATTGCAGTCAACCGTATTTTTTCTCTTCTAGAAATGAATAAGGGGAGGTAGACTTTGTCCAATGGAAAACAACATAACATGTAAGAATTAAAATATGCTGAGAGAAGAAGCAGGGAAGGGGAAGAGGAACATATGGTACATTAAGCAGTACTTGAGAAGGATAAAGACAATTTCAGGTGGGTCAATGGCCTGGAAGTTATCCTTTATAAACAGCTAAAGGCAAACACTTTGTTTCTTTATACTAGTCTGGTTTACATAAAGAAAGCTTATGCAAGACTCATTACACCAAGGACTTGGAAACCAAATTTAATTGAAACTAGTAACATCATTACCAATGTGAAAAAAAGTCATACACTCACACATACAAAACCAAAACAACTCTCACCTTTTAAAGTGCTTAAAACAAATAATGTCCTTAAGAACAAATAATCATAGAATCATACAATAGTTAGGGTTGGAAAGGACCTTAAGATCATCTAGTTCCAACCCCCCTGCCATGGGCAGGGACACCTCACACTAAACCATGTCACTCAAGGCTCCATTCAACCTGGCCTTGAACACTGCCAGAAATGGAACATTCACAACTTCCTTGCACAACCCATTCCAGTGCCTCACAACCCTCACAGGGAAGAATTTCTTCTTTCTAGCTAACCTGAACTTCCTCTGCTTCACTTTGAGCCCTTCACCCCTTGTCCTCTTGCTACAGTCCTTGATCAAGAGTCCCTCCCCAGCATCCTTGTAGGCTCCCGTCAGACACTGGAAAGCTGCTATGAGGTCTCCATGCAGCCTTCTCCAGGCTGAACAGCCTCAACTTCCTCAGCCTGTCTTCATACAGGAGCTGCTTCAACGCCCTTATCATCCTTGTGAGCCTCCTCTGGACTTGCTCCAACAAGTCCTAACTCCCCTCAGAGTTCTGTAACTATCTAAAAGCTTTTCTCCTAAAAATATTACGAAGACAGGTGGACTGACACCAAGGGGAGCAACAGGACAGAAGGAATTTCAAGGAAGCCTGCAGAATTTGTCAGATGTACAGAACAGGTCAAAGAAAGACTGAAACAAGAAATGCATTTTGTCCCCTGGTCCACCAGTCACCTCAGGGTTTTACTTTACCTATAATATAACTTTTTAAAAATATTAACCTTAATGAGGAAAAAAACCAACAAGGTAAGTACCTGCTAGAGGAGATGCTAATGTTCTTTAAGTAATACGGATCATTCTCTTTTGAGGACAAATTAATTTTTAATGTTTCTTCTTGGTTTTCGGCAAAGCAATTTGTTATGACATTTGTAGTGATTTGTAAACTAAAAATGTCTCTTAAAAATGGGAAGTAGAAAACAAGGAGTCTGGCTGTGAGAAGAGCTTAATCTTCATTACACTAATGAATCATGTGTGAATTACTGAGCGAGATGGAAGATCTCTGTGGGGTTATATATTGCTCACTTTATTGAAAGGCTGTGAATATGGAACATTTCAGGCAGATTTCTTGAAAAGCCAAATCAAAAATACTAAATTTTAGAAATCAGATGAAACTGTATAACTTTTCTGTATGTGTTTACAAAAATCTTATTAGTATAATAGTACATTTCAATTTTGCACACCACTTCTGTTCAAGTTCCATAGAATATTTTGCATATTCTGTAAGCCTGGAAACAGCCCTGTTGGAAAGATTTTTATTTCTATTTAAATGATAAAGAAGCAGTTGCACAAACAGTTTTACAAAAATAGCTTCTAAATTTTTGTACCTTCAGAACAACTTTAAAAAACAGAACAGCTTTAAAAACACTGCAAAAGCTCACTGGCACAAGATTACATCAAAATTTGTTGCAAAATCAAAACCAATAACCATATGACTTGTTTGTTATTTATCAGTTTTTACTTTGTCCCCCCTGACACATATTTGCGTTCGTGTTTGCGTCTGGTTGTATGATGGTGTGGCTTTGCAATTCTGACTATTCTTTTGGGCCATTTCCCACCCCCAAGCTTTACTGCCACATAAGCACAAAACCATATTTACACTTCCTATGAAAAAGTATCTTGAAGCTAAAGCATTAAAAATTGTTTGTCTTCATGGTAAGTTTTCTCTTGAAATGTGAAGTATATGACCTTTGTATTGTATCTGTTTTCAGTGGTGCTTTTTCTCTATGATTCTGTTTGATCTTCTGTCCTGTAGCTCTTATTCAAATTACTGAAATATACTTGTATTGTGTCTCTCCTTACGTTGTCTTTAAAATAAGCCAGCCATATCTTCTAAGTCTCCCTTCATAAAAGAGTTTTTGTGTATTAAGTCATTCTAATGATCTTCCTCTGGAGAGCTTACACTATCTTGATGTGCCTTTTCAGAGCTGAAATATACAGAATGATATTCTAGATGAGGCAGTCTCTGATTTATATTGCTACATTATATATTCTGGTGGCATACCACCCTCTTCTGTATGCATCATTACATTTTGTTTATTTGCTTTTACTGTTCCTATACATTGCCCAAAGATGCCAATCCTAGATCATTAGATAGTTTCTCTTAAAACATATTCATTTTATTATTCCTTTTTTATATTCCTGCAGTGTATATCGCACTTCTTCGTGGTGGTGGTTGCATTATTCTTTCCTGTCACCAGAAAAATATGGAGTAAAGAATATAATTTTATATAAGTATTGGCTAGAATCTAGTGCATCTTTACGTTCTTAATTTCAATTAATTATAATCAAACATATAAACAACTTTTTTGGTTTTGTTTTTTCTAGATTCTAACTTTAATAGATGTGCTTTATATTTTGTTTCATGTCCCATTTTCTTTAGTTACCTAGCAATTACACATTGTGCTTTTTCCAACAACTGTATTTCTAAAATTATGTGTGTCTTAGAAGTTTCTCTTCCTTTTGTAAGCTTGTGAGAAAATCTGTTACACAGCAGTCAAAATTGAAAGGGTACAAATCTTTCCCACAGAGGCCACTCATCAATGGACTTTGAATATTGGTTCATACTGAATACTGAATATTGGATATTGAAGTTGGTGATTAATGACATGGATTTCAAAAAGAAAAAATAATTGTTCTTTAACTCATGTATTATAGCAGAGAAGTCCATTCAGGACATACATTAGCTACTCTATTACCAATACCTTAAAATGATTGCTCTAGTCTCAGCACGATGGAGACTATTACAAAACATCAGAGGAGATTGTCCCTCCCATTTCAGTATGTGAGGTAGAGGAAAAGGCAGAAGCGACACCTTCCCACTCTAAAATGGATTATCTCAACTGAATGAATTGCCCACAATGCACTTAAGGGAATATTATCCCATTAGGATCATGGCAAAACTTCAGGTGTCATGATTTTGCAATGAAATTCTTTTCTGAAAGCTGCACTCACATAAAATTAAACAATAATAATAATCCTTGTTTCTTTGCATATTTCCCATATAGAATATTTATTTTATATAGAATAGTTTATTTTATAAAGAAACACATAACTGTGCTAATCCCAGATTCTCTTGCTTTTCCCCTCTTTTTGTCCCAAATCTCTCATCTAAATACTTTGTTTCTTTCTGCTGCTGAATACTTGCTCCTTAGCATGTCTTTTTCTTTCCACCTTACTGTGAAAAGTGCTAACTGGCTGCTTCATATTTGTTTGACTGTGAAACTAAATGAAATTAAAGAATAATCCATATATGAAGTCACTGAAGCATACTGATGTCTGTCATGCCACTGCCATCCCGTTGGCAGCATCTCAGTAAACATGCAACAAATGACTTTGAATCTTCCCGCTTGCTGCAGAGGTGCTTGACACTGTTACTACTGTCACCATTCACAGAACATCCAGGTTTACAGCTGAGAGGTGCCAAAACCACTGAAGATTTTGGCAACCCAAAGTAACGTTTTGCATATTTGCAATATGTTCATCGCAGTGACAGCTGTTCAGACAGATTTCTGAGTCTTTTGCACCAGTAGTGCTCCATGTATTTCTGTCCTTGGCAATCCTTTCAAGAGGAGAAAATACCAGCTGTTACTCCTGGCTACCACAGCAGCAACAGCCTTCTTATCATCGAGTGACAGAGCACTGGAACAGGTTGCCCAGGGGGGTTGTGGACTCTCCTATGTTGGAGATATTCAAGGCCCGCCTGGACAAGTTCCTGTGTGATGTACTCTAGGTTACCCTGCTCTTGCAGGGGGGTTGGACTAGATGATCTTTTGAGGTCCCTTCCAACCCTTGGGATTCTGTGATCACCCCAAAATAAATAACTGAGGCAGGCAACTAAATCTAGGCTAAGGAATGTCTTCCATATCTAAACCAGACTGATAAAATGATATAAACTCAATAGAATTCTACGAGTTTTTAGTGAAAACAACAGCAAAACCAGAAAGGATTAAAATGGTTTTGGTTGGGGATTTCAGGGTCGTTTTTTGTTTGTCAAAATACTTCTAACAGGTAATCAATATGTGCTTTTTTTTTTCCCCCTCCCAATATATACTCATAGAAATCACTAGTGCAACAATATCCCATATCTATAGAAGAGATAGAAAGCTCTGTTTCTGCAGGATCACCCAAATGATCATTGCAGATCCCAAACATCTTCAATTAACTAGTTTCATCAGTGACATCTGCCTACCATGGGGTTGTCGTAAACCACACAATTTGTATTACACCCTTCTCCTCCTGGTGAATTTTAACCTTCGGCTTGTCATTGTAACAGTGGAGGTGTTTCAGATAGGACTTCTCATTCATGATGTGTTTATATAGCACTTGGCTGAATAAGACTTTAACTTGGCTGCTAATTAGATTTTACAGTGGCTGCTATAAATGTACTTTAATATTTGCATTGATAACTATTTATTATTACATTAATGTCCCTCATAAAACATACCGTTAACTCGATAGCTGTACTGCTCTCAGTTACTAGACAAACATGGCTTTAACCCTGCTAAGATGTTAAACAGATTGGTGGGATAGCAGGGAAAATTAGTAAGAGTGCATTTTTTTCACTTAACTTAGCTGCTAGCAGTAATTTTAATTGCAGGCAAATAAACTCCCTACATACATAGCAGTAGCCACAGAAAGTGTTTTCTAAAGAGCCCAAGGGACAGTTTCTTAATTTTAAAAGTATCTGCTAGTCTTTCAACTAAAAAAAAAAAAACCAAAAATCGACAACCCAAAAAACCCAACTCCTTACACACACGGGCTAAATACCAGGGTTTTTTTATCTTGCATTTCTGCAGGCTTTCTGGGATTAGAAACTGGACTGAAAATAGAGCATGTCAGAAGTCTCAGTCATTGCAACCCCTTACAGCATGATTAAACAATTCTTCTCCACTTTCTTGATCTCCTTATTTCATAGTACGATGGTGTTCAGATCCTGAGCCTCTCTCTTGGCATTATACCCTTCACAGGTTGCAATGTAAATATATTTAATATTCAACTTTCCTTTATTTGCTAAATCTGCTATTTTACATATTACATATATTCTTCAGAAACAGCTCACTTGGCCAAATGCTTTGGGTGATTTTACCTTCTTATGCTGCAGTTAATATAAAGGGGAAGATACCTATCATAACACATCAAAGATACAACTTTGCAATGTTTCTGCAGTGCTGTTTATGCAAACTTCCTACTATATCATAGAATATCATATCACTCAACTCCAGCTTCTGTAAAGAACTAAATCATGGATAAATATTACCTGTTATCTGCCACCCAATACACATTCAAGTGTGTGATTACGCAGCCAAAAAAACTGGTCCCATTATTGGAGACTAAGTACAGCATTATATCATTTTCAAGACAGATACTGGGAGACATAAAACTACCAAATTTTGAGCTTAGCTTACAGAAATAAATTCTGACTTAAATTATGTACACCATGCCTGTGTTATAAAATGCATAATGTTACTGTTGTAAGAAAGTATCTATTAAAAAAAAAAGGTAATTTTAGAAAGAGCCACAATTTGTTTTTATACACTTTGAACACCTCTTCTGTCATTGTTTTGAAATATATATTTTTCTGTTTCAATTTTATTTCTTTGTAAGACCTTATTCCAAAATACAAAAATCTATCAAACCTTGGAGTGTAAGCCCAGATCATAAATTTAAAATCTAACTTTCAGTTTAGCTGCTATGTATCCTACTACACAAAAGGGTCTTCTTTCTCAGGAGGTGAAATCCTGATCCACAGGTATTAATAGCAAACTTTGACTAAGTTGCAGGGTTTCATTATGTCTGTCTGCTTCTTGATATGCAAGATAACAGCAATCTGAAATGCTACATGGATAACATTCTGTCAAAAGAGCCAGAAGCAGGAGACTGAATATGAAGGAAAGTAGCAAATCTTGCAGAAAATGTCCTTTACTAGATAAAGTGGATGGTGTATTTAGTATTTAGAAAGCTCAGACAATTGGCAATGAAAGAATGAAGGAAAGGGATAACCAGCAGTTGCACTGACAGAATCAAGTAGCTTTTACAGGGTGACACCCCATAAATCACAGAACTGAGGACAGGGAAAGTGTGGTGGGCACCTGAAGGGTAGTGAGAAGTTTTACTATTGATTTCCATACAATTAGTGCAGTTCTTTTACGGGGCACAGCATACTTAAAGATTTTACATACTTCATGATTTGTTTTATCCACTATTTTATGTAGTGGGTTTGTGCAAATTTGACTGTTAATGAATTCCCTAAGGTTGAGGAAGAACTGGGAATGAACTGATACTGTCTTTGTAGATGCCCTCACTTTGGCCCAGTTAGCTTATAAAAAAATTATAGATTTAGACCTAATAGAGATGAGTTTGGCTTGCCAAAACTCAAGGGGGCCCATAAATGCTAAAAGACACACCTGCCAGGATTTATATATTTGCATGATGCACGTGCATGATGCAGGGCTGAAAGTAGATTGAAAGCATTGTAAAGTGACTTTCATACTTCTCAAAGCTTCGACCAAATGCCATTAGGTTGTACTACAGTATGAGTAAGAACAGCTGTTATTTATTACCAAGGCTGAGTTTCATTTACATCAACTGCTTATCTGGATCAGGACTCCCAGTCTGGTGTAAGTAGAGGGGCAGAGATTTGCATAGACTCCTGCAGTTACTGTAATGACCCAGATTTTGACATATCACAGTGAAGTTCATATTAGAAATGCAAAGTTAAGCTAAACAGGGAACCAGAAAAGGCAGCCTAAACAACGGTGTTTGCCCCAGAAAAATTGAGAAATAACCAAATAACAGGAAAAAAAGAGATTTAATAGGTTTTCACAGATGTAATAATATATATTTAAACTAGAATATCTGACTTTTATTACCAAACTGATGGAGTTATTTTCACAAATTTAAAATTTCCTAGCATTTATACATTTTTAATATACATTCTGCAGCTTTTGTGCAGTTTAAAGCACAGGATTCACATGATCTGTGTATGTTAAAATTGTTTGGATTTTTTTCCCTAGGTAAAAAATACATGTTATGCAAACACATCAGGTCCAGACACTATTTTCTAACAAATAAATTTCAGACATCTTTGATACAAGAAGCTTTCACATTTGAAAGAATTATAGTAATAAACTGAAAAATTTCACAGCCAAAAAACATTCTATAACAAAAATTGTAACCAGGCAGTGAAGACACCATAGTGTAGTTCAGGACTCCAAAGTCTGTAAGACAAAGGGTATGCCCTGCCACACATATATAAATCACTATTCAGAAGTACAGAAAAGCAACATTACTTGCTATCCATATAAAAGTACTAAACCTTATTTCCCAATTCCTAAATATTTTCTGTGTTCTCATAAGCTGAGTCACAAACCTAGGAACAGAAAAAAAACAGCAAAACCAAAAAAAAAAAAAAAACTTGTTTGATGCAGTGGCTGCGCTTTGAAAAAATCTACCCAATAGTTAATAACTGAACACTGCAAAAAGAAAAGGTTACTAAGAAAGTTACAAGAAAAAATTTTTAACATAAACAAGTCCTTTTATTTTATTATCATAGAATCATAGAATAGTTAGAGTTGAAAAGCACCTTAAGATCATCTAGTTCCAACCCCCCTGCCATGGCAGGGACACCTCACACTAAACCATGTCACCAAAGGGTCTGTCCTACCTGGCCTTGAACGCCACAAGGCATGAAGCATTCACAACTTCTTTGGGCAACCCATCCCAGTGCCTCACCACCCTCACAAGAAAGAATTTCTTCCTTATATCCAATCTAAACTTCCCCTGTTTAAGTTTGAACCTGTTACCCTATTGTCCTGTCACTACAGTCCCTAATGAAGAGTCCATCCCCAACATCCCTATAGGTCCCCTTCATACACTGGAAGGCTGCTATGAGGTCTCCACAAAGCCTTTGATTCCCCAGGCTGAACAGCCCCAACTTTCTTGGCCTATCTTCATATGGGAGGTACTTCAGCCCCCTGATCATCCTCATGGCCCTCCTCTGGACTTGTTCCAACAGATTCATGTCCTTTTTATGTTGAGGACACCAGAACTGCACACAATACTCCAGCTGAGGTATCACGAGAGCAGAGGGGCAGGATCACCTCCTTTGATCTGCTGGTAACACTCCTCTTGATGCAGCCCAGGATACGGTTGGCTTTCTGGGCTGTGAGAGCACACTGTCAGCTCATGTTCATTTTATCATCAACGAGCACCCAGGTCCTTCTCCGCAGGACTGCTCTGAACCTCTTCTCTGCCCAACCTGTAGCCGTGCCTGGGATTGCTCCAACCCAGGTGTAGGACCTTGCATTTGTCATGGTTGAACGTCATCAGGTTTGCATCAGCCCACCTCACAAGGGTGTCAAGGTCCCTCTGGATGGCATTCCTTCCTTCCAGCGTATCAACCAAACCACACAGCTTGGTGTCATCGGCAAAATTGCTGAGGGAGTACTCAATCCCACTGTCCACGTCACCAACAAAGATGTTGAACAAGACCGGTCCCAACACCGATCTCTGAGGGACACCACTCGTCACTGGTCTCCAGCCAGACATTGAGCCATTGACCATAACTGTTTGACTGTGTCCATCCAGCCAGCTCTTTATCTACCAAGTGGTCCATCTATCAAATCAATGTCTCTCCAATACAGAGACAAGGATGTCATTCAGGGCAGTGTCAAATGCTTTGCACAAGTCCATTTAGACTACATCAACTGCTCTGCCCCGTCCATCAGTTCTGTAGTCCCATGATAGAAGGTCACCAAATTGGTCAGGCAGGATTTCCACTTAGTGAAGCCATGCTGCTGGCTGTTACCAAGCACCTTGTTGATTTTCATGTGCCTTAGCATGCCTTCCAGGAGAATCTGCTCCAAGATTTTGCCAGGCACAGAGGTGAGACTGACTGGTCAAAATCACAGATGTTCTTTCATTATCTTCATATATTGTTACAGACTTGAGGCTGAGACCTTCAGACATATCCCTGACAAATTTAAAACCTCATAATGGCAGTCTGCCATTACTAGATTTGGACAGAGGATAGTACTTAGGTGCTAGAGCGAAGGAGGAGTCGTTTTCTTCTAAGCCCTTAGCAGTAAACCCACTTCAGCTATGACATATTGGCAGACAGGCATAAAATGATGTCACTTGTTGGCTAGATTTTGTCAGGTGATTGACTGCCAAGGAGCACAAGTTTTTGTAAGGTTGACATGGAAATTATGGATCATCTTTGCAGTAAGTCTGAGAGCAGCAGACTGGTAAATTATGGCTAATGTTGAAGGTACAACTATTAATCAGCATGTGCACTGAACAAGCTGTTTTCTGTATTTCTCAGGCCACAAGTGTGTATTCCTCATCATACTGGATGACTGAGAATAGTAAGCTAGAAAAGACTGTTTTCAGCATCTCTTCTTGCTATAAAAGAAGGCCTTAGGAATGGGAGGGTCAAAACGGCAAAGTAGTTTAAGTACTTCTTCTCTGCGCTTAGTCAAAAATGCCTGAATTATTCAGTGTACTGTGTACCTAGGAATTGGTCAAAGCTCAAGAAGTCACATTTTTTAATCAGCTATTTGACAGGAAGAATGATGTGACACAAATCTGGAACTGAATTATAGGGTACTGCATCTGGGAAGGAAGAATCCTAAGGACCAGTAGAGGTTGGGAGCTGACCTACTAGAGAGAAGCTCAGCTGAGAAGGAACTGGGAGTATTGGTGATGATAAACTGACTGTTTAATAAGTGGGAGATAGAGCAAAAACATCTGTAGGAGACAGCCAGAGCCGATGAGAGGGGAGGCTGCAGTGCAGACTTTGGGGTGTAGAGAATGCCTGCACTGGTCTGATGAGGGGAAGGTACGCAATGGGCAGGGCTGCACTTGGTGCTCCCTGGTGGAGGTCCTCCTGCAGCAGGTGGCTCAGCTGCAGGAAGCTATTAATAGGCTACAAGATGTCAGAGTAGCTAAAAGGAAGCAGGAATGCTTGCTGCAGGCCCAAACTATGCAGAGTCCTCAAGCCTCCCCTCTAGCTCATGGAGGAAAAAAGGAGGTTGTTAACCGTGAAGCTGGGAATTGGTGACAAAAAAAAACAGCACAGAAAAAGGAGGAAAAGGACAGTTAAAAGCAAGGGACTTCCTCCTAAATCTGTTGTCCCCACGCAGAACCACTTTGCTGTCCTGCAGGGGGCTCATGAGGAAACGCACTTGCTCCAGAAACAGCCAGCTGATGCACTGGTAAAGAAGATCTCTACTGGTGCTGCCAGGAAAAAGCAGCGGGTCATAGTAGTAGGGGATTCTACTTTGAAAGGGACAGAAGCACTCATCTGTCGCTTGACCTGGTCTCAAGGGAAGTGTGTTGCCTACCAGGGGCATGGATCAGGGATGTGGCAGAGAGGCCGCCTGCTCTAGTAAGACCCACGGACTATTACCCACTTCTGGTGATACATGTGGGTGCTAGGGATATAGATAGTAGTAGCCTGGGGAACATAAAGAAGGACTACAGAGCCCTGGGAGAGGTGGTTAAGGGCTCTGGAGCTCAGATAGTCTTTTCGTCTATTCTCCAGGATACAGGGGAGGACCTAAAAAAAGCTAGGAGGATTAGCCAGGTTAATAAATGGTTAAAAGGGTGGTGTCATAGTCAGGGGTTTGGGTGTCTTGAACATGGGACCCAAGTTTGTAGGCCAGGTCTAGCGGGGGGCTGGTGGAGCTGGTCCGATAAATAAGGGGAAGAACAGTTTTGGTAGGAGGCTTGCCAGACTGGTCAAGGAGGCTTTAAACTAGATGTGTTGGGGGAGGGGGGCATCATTCCATCCCAACACACCCAGTCAGTTGCCAGCACCTATAATAAATGCTCGGAGCAATGCAGAGATATTCCAGCTGCTCCAGCCAATGAGCCGGCTTCATTTGGAGCTTGGCTCAGATGCCTCAATACAAATGCCCGTAGCATAGGGAACAAACAAGAGGAATTAGAGATGTGTGCACGTCTACAGGGGTGTGATATAACAGGCATTGTAGAAACATGGTGGGATGGGTTCTATGACTGGAGTGTTGGAATGGAAGGTTACAGACTCTTTAGAAAAGACAGGCCTGGCAGGCAGGGAGGTGGAGTTGCCCTTTATGTTAGGGATAGGCTGGAGAGTATGGAACTCTGTCTGGGGACAGGTGAGCAGTTAACAGAGAGTTTGTGGGTCAGGGTTAAAGGGAGAACAGTGATGGGAGACATTACTGTGGGGATCACTTACAAACTGCCTGATCAAGAGGAATCTGCGGATGAAGCACTCTATAGGCAGATAGGAAAAGCCTCACGCTCACAGGCCCTTGTTCTCATGGGTGACTTCAACCACCCTGACATCTGTTGGAATGACGGTACGGCCCGGCACAAGCAATCCAGGAGGTTCCTTGATTGTGTGGAAGACAACTTCCTCCTGCAAGTAATAGAGGAACCGACAAGGAGAGGTGCCATGCTTGACCTTGTGCTCACCAACAGGGAAGGGCTCGTTGGAAATGTGGCACTCCAGGGCAGCCTTGGGTGCAGCGACCACGAGATGGTTGAATTTGAGATCCTCAGGACAGTGAGAAGAGCGTGCAGCAAGCTCACTGCCCTAGACTTCAAGAGAGCAGACTTTGGCCTCTTCAGGAACCTGCTTAGTAAGGTTCCATGGGATATAGCCCTAGAGGGCAGGGGGGCCCAAGACTGTTGGTTGATATTCAAGGATCACCTGCTACAAGCTCAGGAGTGTTGCATCCCAACTAGAAGGAAGTGCAGCAGGAGGGCCAGGAGACCTCCTTGGATGGATAAGGAGCTGCTGAGGAAAATTCAAATGAAAAAAGAGTCTTATAGAAAGTGGAAGCAAGGACAGGCGGCCTGGGAAGAGTACAGGGATGTTGTCCGGGAAGCTAGGGACCAGGTTAGGAAAGCTAAGGCCCAGTTAGAATTAAACTTGGCTAGGGATGTTAAGGATAACAGGAAGGGATTCTACAGGTACATAGCAAATAAAAAACAGACTAGGGAGAATGTAGGCCCCCTCAGGAAGCTCTCGGGTGAACTAGCTACACAGGATTTGGAGAAGGCTGAGGTTCTGAATGACTTCTTTGCCTCGGTCTTCTCTAGCAAAGGCTCTGACCGCACCACCCAAGTCTTGGAAGGCAGACGCAGGGACTGTGAGAATGAAGACCTTGGGCCCACTGTAGGAGAGGAATTGGTTCGAGACCATCTTAAAAATCTGAACGTGCACAAGTCCATGGGTCCTGATGAAATCCATCCGCAGGTCCTGAAGGAGCTGGCGAATGAAGTTGCTAAGCCGCTGGCCATCATATTTGAAAAATCATGGCAGTCAGGTGAAGTTCCCGATGACTGGAAAAAGGGAAATATAACCCCCATTTTCAAGAAGGGGAAAATGGATGACCCGGGGAATTACAGACCAGTCAGTCTCACCTCTGTGCCTGGCAAAATCTTGGAGCAGATTCTCCTGGAAGGCATGCTAAGGCACATGAAAAGCAACAAGGTGCTTGTTGACATCCAGCATGGCTTCACTAAGGGGAAATCCTGCCTGACCAATTTTGTGGCCTTTTATGATGGGGTTACAGAACTGATGGACAGGGGTAGAGCAGTTGATGTCATCTACCTGGATTTGTGTAAAGTGCTCGACACTGTCCCACGTGACATTCTTGTCTCTAAATTGGAGAGACATCAACCAACGATGGTGTCCCTCAGGGATCGGTGTTGGGTCCAGTCTTGTTTAACATCTTTGTCGCTGACATGGACAGTGGGATTGAGTGTGCCCCCAGCAAGTTTGCTGAATGACGCCAAGCTGTGTGGTTCAGTTGA
Organism: Neopsephotus bourkii; assembly: GCF_033783945.1. NCBI lineage: Eukaryota > Metazoa > Chordata > Aves > Psittaciformes > Psittacidae > Neopsephotus > Neopsephotus bourkii. Next base: position 160,352 of record NW_026901012.1, on the reverse strand, counting down.
TACACTGGAGGGAAGGAATGCCATCCAGAGGGACCCTGACCTGCTTGTGAGATGGGCTGATTCCAGCTCCATGAAGTTTAACCATGACAAGTGCAGGGTCCTACACCTGGGTTGGAGCAATCCCAGGCACATCTACAGGCTGGGCAGAGAAGAGATTCAGAGCAGCCTTGCCCAGAAGGACTTGGGGGTGTTGATCAATGAGAAACTTAACATGAGCCATCTTCAGTGTGTGCTTGCAGCCCAGAAAGCCAACCATATCCTAGGCTGCATCAAAAGGAGCGTGGCCAGCAGGTCAAAGGAGGTGATCCTGCCCCTCTACTCTGCTCTTCTGAGACCTCACTTGCAGTATTGTGTGCAGTTCTAGTGTCCTCAACATAAAAAGGACATGGATCTGTTGGAAAAAGTCCAGAGGAGGGCCACAAGGATGATCAGAGGACTGCAGCACGTCCCATATGACGATATGCTGAGAAAGTTGGGTCTGCTCAGCCTGCAGAAGAGAAGGCTGTGTGGAGACCTCATAGCAGCCTTCCAGTATCTGAAGGGGGCTTATAGGGATGCAGGGGATGGACTCTTCATTAGGGACTGTAGTGGTAGGACAAGGGTTAATGGGTTAAAACTTAAACAGGGGAAGTTTAGATTGGATATAAGGAAGAATTCTTTCCTGTTAGGGTGGTGAGGCACTGGAATAGGATTCCCAGGGTGGCTGTGAATGTTCCATCCCTGGAAGAGTTCAAGGCCAGGTTGGACGAGGCCTTGGGTGATACGGTTTAGAGCAAGGTGTCTCTGCCATGGCAGGGGGGTTGGAACTTGATGATCTTAGGGTCCTTTCCAACCCTAATTATTTTATGATCCTATGATTCTATGCTTACACACAGTGTTGGTTTTGGAAGTAGATAAGCCACATATACTTCTTGACAGACAGGAAGAGCATTAAAGTACATAAAATCTTCATATTATATTGATAGGATAGACATGATTTTTATATATATATTTTAGTGACAGGACAACAGGTAATGGGCTCAAACTAAGACAGGGTAAATTTAGATTGTATATAAGGAAGAAGTTATTTACTGTAAGGTGCTGAGGCACTGGAATGGGTTCCCAGAGGAGCTGTGAATGCTCCATCCCTGGTATTATTCAAGGCCAGGTTGGACAGAACTTGGGTGATATGGGTTAGTGTGAGGTGTCCCTGCTAATGGCAGGGGGGTTGGAACTAGATGATCTTAAGGTCCTTTCCAACGTTAACTATTCTATGATTCTATAAAAATCATGTATAAATTAGTAATACTAACAGATGACACAGATGCAATGGCAATAAATAAATAAATAGATAGATAAGTAAATAAATAAGTAAGTTTATGCACTGGAAATCTTTTATTTGGGCTGGAAAGCAGTCAACTCTTTTTATGTGCAATGTACTTAAGGATATAAGTTCAGTCTGTTCTAAAGAAATAGAAGGAAACAGAAATTAGATGTTTCCATGAAAAATAGAATAGTATGAAGAAAGTTTTCGCAATCTTTATTTAGGCAATAAAGGCAGAACAGCAGGGCAATGATCTACCTTACTGCTGTCATCGTTGGTCTTTCATAGCAAGTTCATAAGAGCATGAACCCTGCAGGGAATGAAATTACCATATATGATTTTGTTACATTATGCAGGACATTCCTTTCCTTGGTAATCGATATCAAGGACAGCAGTTACTCCAAGGGAATGCAAAAACCAAATAGCTTCGCTAGAGTTTCTACTGGCCACATGGCAATTTCAAGCTTCAGACTTACCAGTGACAATGTGTTGCAATGCATGCAACACTTGAGACATTTAATGGGATGCAACCTTACTGACAGGAGAACTCAAGATATAGTATGATTCTTTGATATTGAAAGAGAGATTTAGCCAAGTGTTGTTTAAATATAAACAGCAACACTGTTCATTATGAAATGATTTATTTCCCTGAGTGTTCCTAGTGTAGGGTTAAGTAAGACAGATGCAATCACCTCAGACACAAAGTTTCAAGGAAGGTGTTCTTTGAACTTGAAATGCTTAAAATGAGTTATCTGTTTTGATAGATCAAGGGGTTTATTTTTTTCTACAGATTAATTCCTTTCTCCCCAGCATATGTTCAAGAAAAAATTATTGCCTGCGAAAATGAACAGCAAAGAGTACAGGGTCCAGCTGAACACAGTGTAGGGAAATAAGATGCATAGTAAATGACATGCATTAATTCCCTGCACATTAATGCTAGTGACAAGGAATCTCAGGTGCGAAAACACTCAACACCTCATCTGTTCCAAATGAAGCCCTTTCCTGCAGGGAGGGTAACAGAAAAGTATACAGGCTTTAACTTTCAGTCCAATTCGATAGTGCCATTTTTGTTGTATCTTTTCTGCTTGTTGGTTTGGTTGGTTGGTGGGTTGGTTGGTTGGCTGGTTTCGGGCTTTTTTTTTTTATATTATGAAATAGGCAGTATGAAATTACAAAGATGGCACTAATAAACAGCTCAGGATCCAAACTGTCTCCCAGAGTGTTCTGTGCATTTAGTTCTTTAAAAATTCAGAGAAGACCTCAGAAGCAGTACTTACTATGTGAATAATAGTGTGTATCTGCATTGAACAGTAGGAAAGATTGATGCTTATTTCTTGGGATCTTGTCCATAGAGGTCTGGAGTCTTGCTTAATGTCCCTTAGAATATGATGTCCAATTTTGAGAGAAGAAAGTGCTTCAATTATATATTGGCAACGGAAGAAGATAATTGTAGGCAACTTAAACGTGCTTTTTATTTGTCCCTTTTGAACTAAGAAGTCAAATACTGTCCAACAAGTAACCTTGTATAGTAAAAAGGTCAAATAATCTGACTTGCCTTTCTCATGGCTTCAAACTCCTTCCTAAACACAGCTGTTTCTGGTGGTGTAAGAAGTATTGATGATTCATTGTGATTATTTTGGTGCAGAGCCAAAAAGAAGAAAGGAGAATGTGTAGATTTTCTACCCACATAAAGCCTCTAAAATACTAAAATTTGTGTTTGTCCTTTTGCCTACCTACAAGATTAGATTTCTTTTGTACATTTTCTCATTGGGCTGTGTTTTAGAATAGATGTATTATCTACCTTAGGGTACTTAAATGTATTTGGTTTAGTAAGTTTTTCTGTTTTGGTCAAAAGCTTGACTACAAAGGATTTTTTTTATTTTTTTTTTGTTTAGAAGCTCAAGGCAAAAATGTATACACTCAAAAATCCATTCTAGATGTTGTTTTTGCTAAATATATCTGGACCAGGTCTTTTTGCTTACACCTACCACCAGTCTGAGTTAGTTCTTGCCATCAAAAAAGGCTGGGTCGTACTTAAGGTATCTTATGAGTCGATTATTTCCAGGATTAAGTGAACAGCAATCTGTAGGGTTTTCATAGCAATTTTAGAGTTGAGAATCTGAAATTCTTGCATTGATAACTTAGCTTCTATTTTATGATCTGGTCTGAGATCACAAGTAAATTTCTAGTGACAGCCTGCAGACTAAATATCACCCTGGTTTTAGTAAATTTGCTTCTCTCAGGTCTTTGAATAATAATGAAAATTTTAAGCATAAACTATGTGAGAAAGCTAGCATGTCAAATGCACACCTACTCCTAATTAGCATTTTTATTTCTCTGCCAAATGTCATCCTAGAAGAATAGGAAAGAAAAATGCATATTAAAAGACATGAAAAGCTTTAATTTGCTATTTTTAAACACATTAGTAAGAATCTGACTGCTTTGGCTATTTCAAGCATTTACAGAAATTTTACTTTATCATCTCTTAAAGACGTGTCACAATTGTTTCTACATCTCTGATTTGGGATTTTCCCAAAGGTATTTTAGGGCTTTTGTACAAGAGCAATGTGATATCATTTGTAGTAACATTTTTATGAATAAAAGTATTAACAGGAGATATATCTAAACACTAGGATAGGAGGAAACTATCCATATTCCAAATTAAAGGTGTCATAAGTTAAATTTGGAGAATCAGAGGTAAACATCTTTTAAGTATTAGAGATACAATTGCTTTAAAATTTTTAGCTTGGCAGGATGTCTGTCAGGTCCGGGAAAACAGCCTATCTATCATACACTACAATACAGAGTTCAAACATAAACTTTGTTTTCTCTCACATTTGTCTTATTCATGCCCCTCCAGCACATTAATAAAGCAGGAATCCTACTAAACCAAAATATGTCATCAAATAAGAGAAGGCTGCCTGAAAACTGGATTAAAACTGACAAGGAAATTTCATTTTAGGATCTGAGGTCTTGCTGAATAACAAGAATCCTGAACTGTGATAAATTAACACCGGTACCTAATGTATGCCTTGTCCCTGTCAGAACAAACTGTCTTTTGTACATAAGCACTTTTTTCCAGTCACTTTACCTGGATAACATTTGCAATCATCCATGAAACCATAATCTTCAAAGCTCATCATAGTTGAGAATATTTAGAAATAGGAGAGTACAATCCCATTCTGAATTGTATTGTCAAAACCAATGAAAACATTTTTTAAGTTTATTATACAACTAGCCTTTATTAATTTGAATTTAAAGACCTATGGTGTTCCTTTTAACTTCATGAACATATCCTAAAATGATTTTAAATGTCAAGTAATTAAATAGATTTTCATGTTGGTTTGGTTTTGTTTTGGTTCTTTATTTTCAGTAGAAATATCTACATCTTATTTTCCAAGGAAAAATAATAATAAAACAATTTGGCTGTGTCAGAGGGAACATATTCATTAGTGCTAAGAAAAATAAATATTAAAACAGATTAAACTTTTGAGAAAACCCTAGCAAAATTTTCATTTAAAAAATCTTCGATGCTGTTTAACAGCAGAGAAAAGAAGACACTTGAACATTTTACATCTCATCGATTATGTGCCAGACAACGGCTTACTGATGTGTACTTTGATGCAAAAAATAATCTGATAGTAAGGATGAAATTAAGTGTACCCCCTACATCTGTTTTACTACCATCAACACCCTTCTGTCTCCTCTTCTAAGCTGCTATGGTGATGATCTCAAACTATCAGGTTAATTTTTTCTGAGAACTATTTCTAAATCAGGAAATCATCTGGCAGTCTTGGAATCATAGAATCATAAAATCACAGAAAGTATTTGGTTAGAGGGAATATTAAAGCTCATCCAGTTCCAACCCCTGGCACAGGTAGGGACACCTTCCACTAGACCAAGCCCCATCCAACATGGCCTTGAACACTGCCAGGGATGGGGCAGCCACAGCTTATCTGGGCAACCTGTGCCAGGGCCTCACCACCCTCACAGTGAACAACTTCTGCCTAAGAGCTTATCCCAATCTCTCCTCTGTCAGGTTAAAGCTATTCCCCCTTGTCCTGCCCCTACAGGCCCTTGTCCAAAGCCCTTCTCCAGCTTTTGTGTAGCCCCTTTAGGCACTGGCAGCTGCTCTAAGGTCTCCCCTTAAGGAGCCTTCTCTTCCCCAGGCTGAACCAGCCCAGCTCTCTCAGCCTGTCCCTAGAGCAGAGCTGCTCCAGCCCTCACAGCATCTCCGTGGCCTCCTCTGGACTCTTTCCAACAGCTCCACGTCCCTCTTGTGGTTTTGCCCCAGAGATGGACACAGGACTGCAGGTGGGGTCTCCCAGAGCACAGCAGAGGGAGAGAATCCCCTCCCTCAACCTGCTGCTCACACTCTTTGATACAGTTCTGTGTATGGTTGACTTTCTGAGCAAATGGAGACGCAGAAATCTGTGTGTAAAGGAATGGTATAAAAAAAGTAGGAATTGCATTCAGTATTCTGGAGTCTCCATATGATTCCCAAAGAAATACAAAGCTATGATTTTACAGACGCCTGTTATAAAAGCGTTCTTAGAACTTACTAACATCGCTTACATGTACAAGTATATCTATTTAAAATGAAAAAGATATGGCCAGCTGGGAGAAGAAGCAGCAGTACATGGTAAGGACAGGAAGGAAGGGAGAGTTATGACTGATCTATAAAATTCCATGCTCCAGCTTGCCCCATCAAGTAGCAGTTATTATCAGGACATTGCCAAAGGGCACCATGAGGACAATCATTCAAATCCTCCTGAAGTCCTTGAGTGTTAGCATTTCCTTCGGCCTGCTCCTACTTCATTTATCATCTCTAAATCCACAAAGCTACTGAAATATACAAGATCTTCTTTTGTTCTTCTCTGATTTGCTCCTAGTTTCTGTTTATTTTCATTAACTTTAAAATTCATGTGCAACTTAAACAGCCCTGCAACGATCAGTGATGTTTGGAAGATGAGGTTCTCTGTGGCACTTTCATTAACCTTCCACAGAATTCAAGTCTCCAAATCACTTATGCAATATAATCAATTTATCTTCTAAGCAAACACCCATTATCTCTGGCTAAAAAATGTGGTAGTCTTTACTTTCTGGGACACTGAATGAATATTTACATTGCTCGTAACTGCTTTTGTAACTGTGCAGACTTAATCTCTTTAGAAAAGTTAAAGACAATTTGTTCATAACTTGAACTGCCAAATGTTAATTGAAAGACTGCAGAAGCTGGGTAAAGCATCAAGAGTTAGGGACTCAACATCCAGCGCTTGACCTGCTTGACAGATGCTACAATAAATCTTTCATTTCCATCAGTGTCTGTGCATTGGACATCTGATGAGATAAAGCAAGTAGGAGGGAAAGGGAGAGGGAGAGGGAGAGGGAGAGGGAGAGGGAGAGGGAGAGGGAGAGGGAGAGGGAGAGGGAGAGGGAGAGGAAGAAGAGGGGAGGGGAGGGGAGAGGGAAAACAAAAGAGAAGGGAACAGGAAAGATGGAAATGGGAAAGAAGGGAAAGGGGAGAGAAGGGAATGGGAAAGAAGGGAAAGGGGAAAGGGGGAAGGAAAGGGGAAAGGAAAGGGGAAAGGAAAGGGAAAAGGAAAGGGGAAAGGGGAAAGGAAAGGGGAAAGGAAGGGAACGGAAAGGGGAAAGGAAGGGAACGGAAACGGGAAAGGAAAGGGAAAGGAAAGGGAAAGGAAAGGGAAGGGGAAGGGGAAGGGGAAGGGGAAGGGGAAGGGGAAGGGGAAGGGGAAGGGGAAGGGGAAGGGAAGGGAAGGGAAGGGAAGGGAAGGAGAAGGAAGGGGAAGGGAAGGGAAGGGAAGGGAAAGGGGGAGGGAAAGGGAGAGGAAAAGGAGGAAGGGAAGGGAAGGGAAGGGAAGGGAAGGGAAGGGAAGGGAGAAGGAAGGGAAAAGGAAGGGAAGGGAAAAGGAAGGGAAGGGAAGGAAAAGGAAGGGAAGGGAAAAGGAAGGGAAGGGAAAAAGGAGAAGGAAGGGAAGGGAAAAGGGAAGGGAAGGGAAGGAAAAGGAGAAGGAAGGGGAAAGAGGGAAGAGGAGAGGAGAGGAGAGGAGAGGAGAGGAGAGGAGAGGAGAGGAGAGGAGAGGAGAGGAGAGGGAGAGGAGAAGGAGAGGAGAGGAGAGGAGGGGAGAGGGGAGGGAGGGAGAGGGAGAGAGAGAGGAGGGGAGGGAGGGAGGGAGGGAGGGAGGGGAGGGGAGGGGGAGGGAGGGGAGGGAGGGGAGGGGAGGGGGAGGGGAGGGGGAGGGGAGGGGAGGGGAGGGAGGGAGGGAAGGAAAAGGAGAGGAAAAGAAAGGAAGGAAGGGAAGGGAGAAGGAAGGGAAGGGAAGGGAAGGGAAGGGAGAGGGAAGGGAAAAGGAAGGGAAGGGAAGGGAAGGGAAGGGAAGGGAAAAGGAAGGAAAAGGAAGGAAGGGAAGGAAAGGAAGGGAAGGGAAGGGAAGGGAAGGGAAGGGAAGGGAAGGGAAGGGGAGGGAAGGGGAGGGAGGAAGGGGAGGGAGGGGAGGAAGGGGAGGGAAGGGAGGGAAGGAAGGAAGGGAAGGAAAGGGAAGGAAGGGAAAAGGAAGGGAAGGGAAGGGAGGGAAAGAGGAAAGAGAAAGGAAGGGGAAGGGAAGAGAGAGGAAAGAGAGAAGGAAGGGAAAAGAAAAGAAAAGGAAGGGAAAAGAAAAGGAAGGGAAGGAAAAGGAAGGGAAGGGAAGGGAAAGGGAGGGGAGGGAAGAGGAGGAAGAGGAGGGAGGGAGGGAAGGGAGGAAGGAAGGGAAGGGAAGGGAGGGGAGGGAGGGAGGGAGGGAGAGAGGGAGGGAGAGGGAGGGAAGGGGGAGGGAGGGAGAGAGGAAGGGAGGAAGGAAGGAAGGGAGGGAAGGGAGGGAGAGAGGGAGGGAAGAGGAAGGGAGGGAGGGAAGGGAAGGAAGGGAAGGGAAGGGGGAGAGAGAGGAAGGAAGGAAGGAGGGAGGGAGGGAGAGAGGGAGAGGGAGAGAAGGAGAGAGGGAGGGGAGGGAGGGGAGGGAAGGAAGGAAGGGAGGGAAAGGGAAGAGAGAAGGAAGAGGAAGGGAAAAGGAAGGGAAGGGAAGGGAAGGGAAAGGAAGGAAGGGAAGGGAAGGGAAGGGAAGGGAAAAGGAAGGAAAAGGAAGGAAAAGGAAGGGAAGAGGAAGGGAAGGGAAGGGAAGGGAAGAGAGAAAGGAAGGAAAAGGAAGGGAAAAGGAAAAGGAAGGGAAAGAGGAAGGGAGGGAGGGGGAAGGAAGGAGAGGGAGAGAGGAGAGGAGGGAGGGAGGGAGGGGAGGGAGGGAAGAGGAGGAAGAGGAGGAGGAAGGGAGGGGAGGGAGAGAGGAGAGAGGAGGAAGGAAGGGAGGGGAGGGAGGGAGGGAGAGAGGGAGGGAGGAAGGAAGGGAGGGAGGGGAGAGGAAGGGAGGGAAAGAAGGAAAGAGAAAGGAAGGGAAAGGAAAAGGAAAGGAAAAAGAAAAGAAAGAGAAGGAAGGGAAAAGAAAAGAAAGGAAGGGAAGGGAAAAGAGAAAGGAAGGGAAGAAGGAAAAGGAAGGGAAAGGAAAAGAGAAAGGAAAAGGAGAAAGGAAGGGAAAGAGAAGGAAAAGAGAAAAGGAAGGAGAAAGGAAGGGAAAGAGAAAAGGAAGGAAAAGGAAGGGAAGGGAAAAGGAAAAGGAAGGGAAAAGGAAGGGAAGGGAAAGAGAAAGGAAAGGGAGAGAGGGAGGGAAGGGAGGAAGAGGAAGAGGAGGAAAGAGAAAGGAAGGGGAGGGAAGGGAGAGAGGAGGAAGGAAAGGAAAAGGAAAGGAAAAGGAAGGGAAAGAAGGAAAAGGAGAAAGGAAGGGAAAGGAAGGGAAGGGAAAAGGAAAGGAAAAGGGAAGGGAAGGGAAGGGAAGGGAAGGGAAGGGAAGGGAAGAGAAAGAAAAGGAAGGAAAAGGAAAAGGAAGGAAAAGGAAAAGGAAGGGGAAGGGAAAAGGAAGGGAAAGGAAAAGGAAGGGAAAGGAAAAGGAAGGGAAGGGAAGGGAAGGAAGGGAAGGGAAGGGAAGAGGAAGGAAAAGGAAGGGAAAGGAAAAGGAAGGAAAAGGGGGAGGGGAGGGAGGGGAGGGAAAAGGAAAGGAAAGGAAAAGGAAGGAAAAGGAAGGGAAGGAAGGGAAAGGAAAAGGAAAAGGAGAAGGAAGGGAAGGGAAGGGAAGGGAAGGGAAGGGAAGGGAAGGGAAAGAAGGAAGGGAAGGGAAGGGAAGGGAAGGGAAGGAGAAGGAAGGGAAGGGAAGGGAAGGGAAGGAAGGGAAAGGAAGAGGAAGGGAAGGGAAGGGAAGGGAAGGGAAGGGAAGGGAAAGGGAAGGGAAGGGAAGGGAAAGGGAAGGGAAAGGAAGGGAAGGGAAGGGAAAGGGAAGGGAAGGGAAGGGAAAGGGAAGGGAAAGGAGGGAGAGGAGAGGAGAGGAGAGGAGAGGAGAGGAGAGGGGAGGGAGAGGAGAGGAGAGGAGAGGAGAGGAGAGGAGAGGAGAGGAGAGGAGAGGAGAGGAGAGGAGAGGAGAGGAGAGGAGAGGAGAGGAGAGGAGAGGAGAGGAGAGGAGAGGAGAGGAGAGGAGAGGAGAGGAGAGGAGAGGAGAGGAGAGGAGAGGAGAGGAGAGGAGAGGAGAGGAGAGGAGAGGAGAGGAGAGGAGAGGAGAGGAGAGGAGAGGAGAGGAGAGGAGAGGAGAGGAGAGGAGAGGAGAGGAGAGGAAAGGAAAGGAAAGGAAAGGAAGAAAAGGCGAAGGAAAGGAAAGGAAAGGAAAGGAAAGGAAAGGAAAGGAAAGGAAAGGAAAGGAAAGGAAAGGAAAGGAAAGGAAAGGAAAGGAAAGGAAAGGAAAGGAAAGGAAAGGAAAGGAAAGGAAAGGAAAGGAAAGGAAAGGAAAGGAAAGGAAAAGGAAAAGAAAAGGAAAAGGAAAGAAAAGGAAAAGGAAAGGAAAAGGGAAAGAAAAGAAAAGAAAAGAAAAGAAAAGAAAAGAAAAGAAAAGAAAAGAAAAGAAAAGAAAAGAAAAGAAAAGAAAAGAAAAGAAAAGAAAAGAAAAGAAAAGAAAAGAAAAGAAAAGAAAAGAAAAGAAAAGAAAAGAAAAGAAAAGAAAAGAAAAGAAAAGAAAAGAAAAGAAAAGAAAAAAAGAAAAGAAAAGAAAAGAAAAGAAAAGAAAAGAAAAGAAAAAGAAAAGAAAAGAAAAGAAAAGAAAAGAAAAGAAAAGAAAAGGCTTTTTCAAATACAACAAATTCAAATCCATGTAAGTGATAAAACCCAAAACTATTACTTCAGAAAAAAGAAGTGGCATGTTGGGTGAAAAAAATTTCCTGTGGACCCTGTAAGTAATAAGAAATAATACCAAAAAAATACAATATTGCATGTACCCTTTTCCTGAAACTCAGATTAGTATAGGATTTGGGGTTTTTTCAGCTAAGATTAGGAAAGGTATCTATGTTGTTAATATCCTTTACTGTGCTTAAATAATGTTTATATTTTCTTCTGCCAAAAAAAAAAAAAAAAGTGTATTCCATAGTAAGCACTTAAAACACAGAAATAAAATGTATTTAAAAGATTCATAATTAAAATTACATGTATGTGAAGAATATTCAGTATGTTTATTCAGATCACTTAGCTATTAAGCACCAATGGCAAAGCTTCTAAACCATCTTTAGCGATAGTTGTCATGCTTGACATCGTTGAGAAAAACTTTCTTCTAACACAAAAACTCTTATAAAACTCAATTTATGTTCATATTAACTTTCTTATAATAAAATCACAGAATTCCTTTGATTATTTAGCCATTTTCTTTAAAATAAATTTTGTGGATGCTTTTGTCTCCTGTAAAAGAATCCATCCTTGCAAGCAAACAGAAAATAGAAGGGAACATATGGCAAAATGGCAATAGCAATCTGGAGGAGGGATGGATGGATGTTGAAAGAAGCAGATGCTTAATCTTGTAAACCTAATTTTTACTTTCCTTATTTCACTCTGGTTGTCTTAGGTTGCCATATTAATGCACACCTACTATTTTAAACTAAAAATCATACCTAAATAATTGCACCTGTGGTCATACAATCAAATGGACCAGGATCCTGCATCTCCAAATTTACTTTTAAGAGAGAATCATATTGGACTTTGGGCAAATTCTGATCTAACTCACTGAGATGTAACTAACAAAACCTGACCTCTAGAAAACTTAAAGTATGTTTCAGAACGGAGATTGCTATTCATCTTGCAACGGATGTAATGAAACCAAATACCAAGTGCATACAAAGCAATATAAGAATCATTATCTGCACCTGTAGTGAGATTCTGTACAGCAGAGACAAAGCACAAGGAAGCCTCCAATAATCTTTCAATTTCCCTAGACTCTGGACTTTCACATCTGTATCTCAAATTACAGGAATTAAATAAACTTATAAACTTCTAATGTAATCAATAGGTTGCTGGTCAGTGGAGTGTACAATGTGGTAGGTGACCTCCTTAAGGTGCATACATAGGGTGCTCACACTTTTACCTGCACAATCACCCCTTTCTGCCTATTCATATTTTCTAAATTGCAGCTCAGGCCTAGGATATTTTCCCAAATAAAATGCTGTGAAAATGTTGGTTAACAGCGTGATGCTGCAAACCAGCTCTTTCAGCAGAGCCTGTTTCATCACAAAATTCCAAACTACTCCTCATAAACAACCCCATAACTGTTCATGGCATGTTGATGATCAAAGGCTTTGATAATTTTATTTTGGCAGCAAACAATACTGAGGAATTAAGTACATAAAACTTGACTTAATTGTGGATAAAACCCTGGCATACTATTCTGTTACATTTCAGAAGCCAATTAAAGTGTTTACAGATTAGTCAACATCTATCCATCCAATTCACATCATCAGTATACAGTCTGCTATGGAAATGTTAAATAAAAATAAACAAATGTCTGCAACTTATAGTTGCAAAATGTTGTCATCTGCTTCCCTCAGCTTAGTGGTCTGTCAGGATTTCTTTTCTAAACCATCATGACAAAAAAATTTACATACTTTCTTAAAATTTTCTAGTCAGATACTTCAGAAAACATTATATCTTGTAAAGGCTGGAATGTCATTGGATAAAAGAAAGACCTTCTCACACTTGGTCTGTACTTACAATTCAAACTAGGAATTTTTTTAATATTTTTTGAGATTCTGAAGTTATCTGATAAAAGTACTTTTTCACTTTATCAATAATCAATAGCATTCAGAAGGTTAGCTAGGCATTTTTGCTCATAGCAAAAAAGCAACAACTCATTCAGTGAAATTTAAAGTCTAGAAATACATAATCTCTAATAGGAAGAAACCTGTCTGGAAAAAAAAACTTACTTTGCCATTAAACTATAGTAATTTCTGAACAGGATAAAATCTTAAGAAGTTGGTATAGTCCATAAAAGGATGTTTTTAAAGTTTATTTGGATAAATTATTATTTTTATTAATAGTAATTAATTTAAAACTACAATTTTACAATGTAAAGCTACCTTAAGGAATGTTTAGCTTAAAAAGAATAGCATAACTTCATTGCAGTACATAAAGCAATTAATAATGGAAGATGTCATAGAATCATAGAAGAGTTAGGGTTGAAAAGGACCTTAAGATCATCTAGTTCCAACACTCCTGCCATGGGCAGGAACACTTCACACTAACCCATGTCACCCAAGGCTCTGTCCAACCTGGCCTTGAACACCGCAAGGCATGGAGCATTCACAACTTCTTTGGGCAACCCATTCCAGTGCCTAACCACCCGCACAGTACAGAACTTCCTCCTTATATTCAATCTAAACTTCCCCTATTTAAGTTTTAACCCATTACCCCTTGTCCTGTCACTACAGTCCCTAATGAAGAATCCCTCCCCCGCATCCTTAGAGGCCCCCTTCATACACTGGAAGGCTGCTATGAGGTCTCCACGCAGCTTTTGCTTCCCCAGGCTAAACAGCCCCAACTTTCTCAGCTTATCTTCATGCGGGAGGTGCTCCAGTCCCCTGATCATCCTTCTGGCCCTCCTCTGGACTTGTTCCAACAGTTCCACGTCCTTTTTATGTTGAGGACACCAGAACTGCACACAATACTCCAAGTGAGGTCTCATGAAAGCAGAGCAGAGGGGCAGGATCATCAGATTGCAGAGCACCCTACACAGGGAGGCTGATTCCTGCCTGGAGACAACTGATGACACCATGAAAAGAAAAGCATAAAGAGCAGAGGATGGGGTTTGGAACCTAAAAACCAGCATTTACAGTCTGTCTGGATTGAACTTTTCTTGGCATATCTGTGAACCCTTTAGGGACCTTATAATTTGTTTCTGCTAAGTGATGCAAGTGTGGTTTGTTAACTTCACCTGGGATATTAAGATAAGTAAGCTTGTTGCAGCAGAAGGAAGTGGTAGAAAGTGAAAAAAAGAAAGAAACTGCTGGTAGTTTACAAAATTATTTGAGGGTGTCAATATATGGATTTGTGCACATAAATGAAGCTGTAGACACCTCCCAAATTGCTCCCTTGAAGGACTAACACAATATGATAATCACATAAAACCCCCACAAGGCATTTGTCTTCTACTTGGATATAATTTACAATTTAGGAAAAAATAGTACTAAAAAGCAAAATATACTGAAATGGCTCTCACTTTGAATAATACCAAAGAAGAAAATCTCAGGAAAACCTATGAAGTGGTTATGATAAAGTAATATTGAGCTAAACACAACTATTTCAAAATAGAAAACTGAAAATGGATAATTCAAGAGTTCAATATACTTTGAAAAATAACCTTTTATTCAGATCTATCTGTTGGCTGGCTTTTACTGTTCTTCCAACTTTTGAACTCATTCTTAAGCTTTTTATATCAAACAAATAAATAACCAAAGCCACAAAATGTGCAAATTCTTTGAAATATTTTATCAGAAGTACATTACAGTGTCCATACGTGCAAAAGAAATAGAGAAAAACTGGTGATAACTAGTGTTATGTCTAGGGGAAAAAGAAACACTGGATAATTTTATAATGGCTGTGGACATTCCAAATCATGGAAACCTTCAGTGCTAAAGTGACTCTGATGCTTGTTCATGATTTAAAGAAATCATATAACTAAAAAATTATTTTTTTCTACATTAATAGGGAAAAAATGTCATTGATGCTGCACAGTAGAAAAGAAAATATCATAAAGAAAATTGAATTTCAAAGACAATTTTAAACTGTATTAGTTATTAAAGTTTATATCAGGACAGTCTAAAAATTTCTCTGCATCTACACAATCTCTAAAAATTTTTCTGCATCTGCATATAATCTGTAAATAATTGATTGTTATCAATAAGAAAAAGGTAATTTTTCCCTGAAATGATTATAAGATTAAAGTTGGTCACATGATAATTGATTGTTATCAATAAGAAAAAGGTAATTTTTCCCTGAAATGATTATAAGATTAAAGTTGGTCACATGCCAGTATTCTGACTTGGTTCCTTGAAATTCTAAATTCAGAATTTTTTTCCTGCGAGTTTTCTTTTACTGCAGTAAGAACGTTCTACTAAAAATATTCTATTTAAAAGACAGTAATAAAACCATTAGTGGAAAAAAAATCCTAGAAAGTACACAAAGGAGTACTTCCTTGCATGTGTTCAGGGAAAAAATATTTCTGACATGTGATCATGCATGCTATGATATTTCAATCATCCCAAAGGAATTGTGACTCAAAGAAAAATGCAGGCATTTAATATTATCAAAAATCATGGTACTATTTTGCATATTCAGCTTTCCCTAGTTATACAGAAGCAACTTATGAGCACATAATGTTTTCTACACTTTCAGTTTATGATTAGCAGATCAATTAATTACAGGTGAAAGTAGAAACCACAGACTCCTGTTAAATACCAAAAATGCATAAGGAGTGTTACACTTTGTCCTGGGTTTAGCAGTGGCAGTCATTTTTCTCTTTCTTGGTAGCTGGTACAGTGCTGTGTTTTGACTTTCAGCTGGGAACAGAGCTGAAAAACAATGATGTTTTGGTTTGGCCAAGGACTTTGTGGGCCTCATGCTCTGCCAGGGAGGAGGGAAGCCGGGAGGAAGCAGAGACAGGACACCTGACCCAAACTGACCAAAGAGGTATTCCATACCACAGCACGTCATGCCCAGGATGTAACTGGGGAGTTACCCGGAAAGGCTAAGTGGACTGCAGGGTTGGAGGAGGTATCGGTCGGTGCTTGGTCGGGCTGGGGGGGGCGAGTTATCGGTCGCCTGGTGATGGGGTGTTGTATTCTCTTTCCTTGTTATTTCCTTTATCATTACTATTATTGGTGGTAGCAGTAGTGATTTGTGTTATACCTTAGTTACTAAACTGTTCTTATCTCAACCCGTGGGAGTTGCATTTCTTTTTGATTCTCCTCTCCGTCCCTCCAGGAGTAGGGGGAGGGCAAGAAGGGGGGGAGTGGGTAACAAGCTGTCTGTCTGGGTTTAAACCACGACACACTTGTATAGTCAATATCAAATAACCAAGATATTAGGTAGTGAAATGTCATTATTGCTCAGATTTGTGTTTTATTGTTGCCTTGATGGCAATGGTACAATGATGATGTGCCTGGATAAATCTCTAGCAGAAACAGAAATGGTGCTTCAGGTTTAAATGAGGAGTGAGAAAACAGGAAAGAACTGTGGATGAACTTTTAAAATGGGAAATGGAAAAAAGAAGATTTCATTTATGGAAGACAGTTGTCGTGGTTTAACCCCAGACAGACAGCTTGTTCACCCGCTCCCCCCCCTTCTTGCCCTTCCCCTTCTCCTGTAGGGACGGAGAGGAGAATCAGAAAGAATGCAGCTCCCACAGGTTGAGATACAGTTTAGTAACTAAGTTTAGTAACTAAGGTATAACACAAATCACTACTGATACCACCAGTAATAGTAATGATAAAGGAAACAACAAGGGAAGAGAATACAACACCTCAGCACCAGGAGACAGATAACTCTCCCCCCCCAGCCCGATCAAGCACTGACTGATACCTCCTCCAACCCTGCAGTCCACCTAGCCCTTCTGGGTAACTCCCAGTTACCTCCTGGGCATGACGTGCTGTGGTATGGAATACCTCTTTGGTCAGTTTGGGTCAGGTGTCCTGTCTCTGCTTCCTCCCAGCTTCCCCTCCTCCCTGGCAGAGCATGAGGCTCACAAAGTCCTTGGCCAAACCAAAACATCATTTTTATTTGCTTTGTTCCCAGCCCAAAAGTCAAAACACAGCACTGCACCAGCTACCAAGAAAGAGAAAAAATGTCTGCCAGTGCTAAACCCAGGACAACAGTAAAACAATCTGTGCTGGTTTTTATTGGTTGCAATAAGATGTAAAACATTATTTATAAGACAGTTTTTATTTATAATTGACTACAGGACATATATTTCAGGTAAAATTGTAGGATGACATGATAAAATAATAGCATGGGAGGGTTAAGCTACCCTGTTTTAAATTTTGCTCAGTATACAGATATATTATTCATAAACAATGGTACAACCTCCTCATGGCAATTTTCTGATGTAGTACTTCTGTCGATGCTTAGCAAGAACAAAGGGTTCGATTCAGTGAAATGCGTGTGAGAGTGGTATTATAGCCCTCAGGTAGAGACAGCTATAGGCTTCTGCTCTGCAGAGGTGTTTCTTTCCTATTCAGCACGCACAAGCAGCTTCAGGGAAGGAATCTGACAGCACAGTGTTCCTTAAAAACAGATAAGCTATCATTAAGTCATAAGATTCTATAAGGCAAATCTAACTTTTCCCCAGATAGCCTTTGTGCAAGGAAATATTATTTTGGCTGTTGAGGTGGAATGGTAACTAACATGTTACCTTAAAAACTACAGAAATTACCACAATTTTCTATGTTAACCACATTTTTTCAGTGCATTCAGTGCTCTTCCTGATTATTCACTCACTTTAACATACAAACAAGTTCTTATATGAATATAGTAGCCACATGGAAGAGCTGAGTCAGAAAAAAGATGGCAGGGATTCTGCAAGGATGTAGCATGAGAGTAAAGGAAAACTTGACAGAATGAAAATGGAAGGAAGCATCTAAAGCACTTGCTAGTAAAAATCACTAAGCCTGATGATGCAGACAAAATTTTGTTTATGTTATGAATTTGAGCATATTTGAGCTTGCTCCCAGGAAAAATAGTATCCAGTGTTTGTCAGATTTGGTTAGTAACTATGTCAAAAACTCCACCTTTTTTTAGATTCTAAGTGCCTGTCATAAGCCCTCTTTAGGTGTACATTAAATTGAACTGGAGTACAACTGAAGCAGCATTTTTGCAAATTCCCTGCATGTAATAATTTTTGTTATTTCATCTAACAGTTGCTCATATTTCATTTGTACCTCTTTGCAGAGACGCAAATGACAATGTACTATTCACTTTGCACTTGCAATGAAAAAGTATGATAAAAGTATATTCCTTGACAAGCTTGTTCTCAAAATGTATGACAATAGACAATGGATTGAAAACCCAATAAGAAGTATGACATGAAGGATAAAATGACAATGAAGTGATTACAACAAAATAACTAATGTGGAATGACCTGGAAAAGAACACAGTATTGTTATATTGCATCTTGGCCATGAATACTTTCAGTGCTTCATGATGTTTTGGCTAACACCAGATAGGAGACAACTAATTTCACTGTGTAATGAAACAATCCAACAAATAATACATACATTATAGTGGATGAACTGTCATCAAATGCAGAGAAATACTCTGATAAATCTTCTGTCCTGAAGAAAAATAATTTCAGTACTGCATTACTTCTCTTTTGTTATGAACTATGGATCTGTGACTGTTTCTTACTTCTGTAAATGGATTTATTCTTTTTTAGCATAAACAATCTTTTTTCCCAGTGCTGCAATTAGAGTGAAATAAAAAGAAATAATAGTAAAGAAGAAGAAGGTAGTGTTGGAGCATATAATTTAAATCTCAAGCTAATATTATATATCAAAAATAGATTATACTGAAGGAAAGAACGAGACAAATATTTAAGCTAAAGTTAGGTTGAGGTGAAGTTAGCTTTTATTTCCATGGCTCTTATGAAGTAGATAGCAGAAAATGAGTTCTTCATAATTTTAGAACCTGATTTCATACTTCAGCTAAGATTCAGCTTTGTATGTGACCATGAAATCACTGGTCCATAGTAAGACCTGTGGCTTCATACCCTAAAATGTTCATTTCAAACTATTTCATCAGAGTATAACCTTGGATGTATGGAAAAAAACCCTAAACATTCAATCCC
Source organism: Neopsephotus bourkii (assembly GCF_033783945.1). Taxonomy (NCBI): domain Eukaryota; kingdom Metazoa; phylum Chordata; class Aves; order Psittaciformes; family Psittacidae; genus Neopsephotus; species Neopsephotus bourkii. The sequence goes on along the minus strand of NW_026901012.1, from coordinate 141,806 downwards.
TATTGCTTGCAGAAATATTTCATTCAAATGCACTTACTGAAAGCTCTAGTATTGTTGCTCAGAGAAAGTACAAGGACAGCTTCCTACCTGAAAAGTCATGTTTATTCCAGTGTTTTCCTTCTTCATCCTTAAACTGGTATGTTCAGTAGCATATGTTTAAAGGGAGAGATAGTTATCTTAAGGCTGATGCAAGGAAAAAGCCTGTAAAAAAGTAAGAAGTATGGCTTTGAACTTTTAAGCTCAGAAAAGAATATTCAGATGCTGACCTTTCCATCAGGCTGCAATTTTTTTCTTCCTCGTGATTTTTAAAAGAAACTACAAGTACTTCATTCTTTGCATACACACAAATGATGGAATCTCCACTTCAAATCCTGTAGCTGGAAGAGATTTCTAGCACTGAATATCTCCTGCTGAGGAGATCTAGGAAATGTTCAGTCAAAGCAACGTACTTAAGGATTTGTTTATGTCAGCTAGTGAGAGTTATCATAGAATCATAGAAAGGTTAGGGTTGGAAAGGACCTTAACATCATCTAGTTCCAATGCCCATTGGCAGGAATGCCTCATACAAGATCATGTCAACAAGACTCTGTCCAGCCTGGCCCTAAACACTGCCAGGGATGGAACATTCACCACTTTTTTCGGGCAGCTTGTTCAGGTGCCTCACTACCATCACAGAAAAAACTTCTTCCTTATGTCTAACCTGAACTTCCTGTTTCAGCCTGAACCTATTACCCCTTGTCCTTTCACTACAGCTCCTGATGAAGAGTACTTCTCCATCATCCTTGTAGGTCCCCTTCAGATACTGGAAGGCTGCTATGAGGTCTCCACGCAGCCTTATCTCCTCCAAGCTGAACAGGCCCAACTTTCTCAGCCGATCTTCATATAGGAGGTGCCGCAGTCCCCTGATCATCCTCGTGGCCCTCCTCTGGACTTGTTCCAACAGTTCCACAACCTTCTCGTGTTGAAGACACCAGAACTGCACACAATACTCCAAGTGAGGTCTCATGAGAGCAGAGTAAAGGGGCAGGATCACCTCCTTCGACCTGCTGGTCACTCTCCTTTTGATGCAGCACAGGATACGGTTGGTTTCTGGGCCCAAGCATACACTGTTGGCTCATGTTCAGTTTCTTGTCAACCAACACGCTGAAGTTCTTCTACATGGGGCTGCTCTGAATCACTTCCCCGCCTAACCTGTACCTGGTAGATTATTTAAAACTCCAAATCTACAGAGCATTGATTATGAAATTAATAAAAATGGGAGTGCTGCTGTGCTTAAGCTAAGCATGTGCATAAACACTTTGACAGATTGGGTTCTAATCAAGAAAACAATGAAAAGCACCATCCGTTCCGTGACATTTCACGAGACAGTGAAAGAATTCCAGTGAAGTCTAATCTTCAGTGCAGATGAAAAAGAAATCTGTCCAGAGCAGCAAGATATCACAAAATTAATTTACCAACCTAAACAAGCAATTTCTGTACAGTTACAGTCTCTTCAGCTTCTTCACATTAATTTTGTAGATTATAAGATAAATAAGTCATAATGCATCCCTGGTGTAGGCTCAAATCTCAGTGAAGGTGAGAAAGAGCAATTTTTTCCCCCCATTCTGTGTTAAAAGTGGTGAAGGAAATCACATATCTTATTTTACGACTAATTTACAAGAGCCAGCTTCATTCATTATTACTTTGTCTATAGTGAGAATGCCAATACTGTAAGTTGCTGCTTTTTCTGATTAGTCAGCTTTGTTTCTGAGAACCATCCATCCCACATGCAATCAGGTCTTCCAAGGCATGAAATCTACCTTACTAATTAAATGACTGAGAGTAGGAAGTACTTAAGTATACATCCACATTTTGCCAGGCATTGTTATGGAGCAAAGCTGTTAAATAAATAAAACTACCAGGTTGGAATAATTAATTATATCAAAACCACCAGTGCTCAAAACTGAAAAAATGAATAAGAGATCTGTTCACACTCTCATCATGCACTATGAAAGAGAGCAAAAAATAAATATTGTTCAGCAGTCAGATGAAAAATGCACCAAGTCGATAAAGATTGATCGACAAGTTCAGGTTCAGAATCCTCCTTTGTAGGTTAGCCTCTGGCCCAAACACTTCCTAGTTTTGCGAAAGTGAAAAGTTTGCAGCCACAGAAGCAGAAACATGCCAGTTGGAACTTGGAAGACAGTTAATTCCTGTGACTCACTGTGTCTGGCACTGGACGTTAAATGTAGAGTGAAAAAAAACAACAACCAAACCCAAAAAATCCCAAAACCAAAAAATCCCAAAACCAAAAATAAAGAGATCATCATAATGTATCAAAACCACAATGCAATATACACGGAAATGTACCAATCTTTAATGACATTCCTTAGCTTAAATCACTGAACACCATGCTATCAGGTAGGATAATTTTTCTTTTTCTATATATACATGGTCATCAGTGAGATAGCTGTATTTAACAAATAAGCTAGCATCATTGAGGTCCAGAGTTAATGACATTAATAAGATAAATGAGGAAATTTTTTCCTTTCAGTGGTTGCTTCTGACACTCTTCTTGCTCAGGCAAATACCAGCGAGCCCTTTTCTTCTTCCGTTCATAAAATAAAGGTTGTCTTTACGATTATGACTTTAGTGGTTACGAGCAGGTATACCCTTTTTAGCTGAAATCAGTGATGGTAGGATTTACACTAAGTGACTTGATCTTAGTTTTAAACAAAGGATGAGATTTTGAAATGCAGGATACCACATGCCATGAAAGCAAGACTCAATCTTTTCTTGTCCCTCTCCAAAATATAAGGTTTCTCTACTGAACCACAACAGAGGATCCCCTCAAACCATTAATATTGCACTTGCTTCATTACATTTGTCCACCTAATGAGCAATATTAATCTGAAGGTTGAACAGCTGATATGAAAATAGTGCATACAGCATCTTAATTTGCTAGCATATCGGTGATCCTTCACATATTACATATTGATAGCTTGGTCATCCAAAAATAGGCAGAAAGAAGGAAAATGCTAATGGATAAAATGTCTTTGCAGGATTATATACTTCACCTGCAATTATTACAGCAGATCTTTACCAGGTTTAAGTTAGCAAAATGCTTAAATTTGGTGGAGTTCTGTCCCTATTGACTCTGTTATTGCAGATTTGTTACACTTGACTGGTGGAACAAAGTGTCAGGATCAGACTACTTAAAGCTAATTATTTTGGAACAGAACCGATTTAATGGCTCCCAGATTCCCACATTTCTCAACTTCTGCTGCTGAGACTGGATTTCAGAAGCTTGGAGAGGGAGAGTTCACACTCAGAAGGGTTTTGGCTGGTGTGCCAACCCTCTAAAGATTATTTATATAGCAGCAAATGAGATATTGTCTTAAACTGTGCAGCGGGCTTGGCTCAGCACAAGATGGATTCTCTTGAATTGAACTGTGCACTCCTGAACAGCAAGCTGCTGTCCCTGTCTTATCCGCTTCAACTAAAGAGGTCAAACAGTTTGTCTATCATTGCTTTTTAGAGAACTTTTATCAAGCTAAACTTGCTAACAAGCTAAATGTCAAGTATATTTGAATAGAGTGTCCAAATCAGCAGGTATCTCTCAGTGATAAATGTGTGACTAAGTCATATCAAACTGAAATTAAAGCTTTTTTAGAATAACAACTAATTGCTAACTTGACCAGCATCATTATGTGTCACCAGCTGTAAGGCTCAGCTGTTTGACAAATGTTTCACAGTCTATGTAGCCCAATGAAAGATATTTAAAAATATGCAAATAATATTTTTTCCCCATCAGATTATGTCTAAACCAATGGAGAAGGGGAGAACTTTGGCCTTCACCTTTTGGTATATCTGTTTTTTCCAGATCACAAACATAATATAAATTGTTCTAAGATTTTAGCAAATATTTCACTTTCACATGTTTAGATTTTGAAAAGTTCAATCTCACCATTTAATTTTGTAAAGTTCTGTGTTTTCCCTGTGTTAGTTTACTTCTCTGACTCAGGTATCTTAAATATATCATCCAGAATAACTGCACAGTCTGTACTATAACGGCACTTACTGGCTAAAGCACTGGTTATTTAGTGACAATTTTATACTCATAGAAAAATTAGTTGCTTATATGCATACGTTCTTTTCCTACAACTTCCTAAAAGTAGCAATATTCTTACATAAATTTAGTAACCTCAAGCAGCATATTAGCATACTATTATTTAACAACTGAATGTCAGTTAATAGTTCAAAATTATTCTCTATGAGAATTCAGCATTCTAAAGTTTTGTGGGTAAATCAAAGGTTTCATATGTGACACCGGGAATGAAATACCTTCATCTATTATGAAGCCCCAGGTAGAAAACCAAAATCATGAAGTATTAGTATCTTTAAAACCATGTTAGTTCTAAAGCTGAGATATCTAATATATGTATTATATCATCAGTCAAATATGAAAAATGCAGAGATTTTTCTACTTTCACTCCCATATAAAGAGGATATAAAATCAGTTATGTCAGTGATGTGCTAGTTATAATTTTAAACATAAGACATTTTTTTCCATTAATTGTGGTTGTTAGGATGCAAAACCACTTTATATAAAAGGTTTATGAACAGACTTTCGCTCAGGATAGTCCCTCTACATGCTGTCAATATATCTCCTACAAAAGGATGGAAAACAGATGGAAATGCCACTAGATGATACCCTGCAGTAGGTTATGGCAGAGGTCAGTAACACCTGACACTTTACATGTATGACATTCATACAGTCTTTATACAGACCCCTACCTTTCCCTTGAGTTTCCATTAGAAGGGACCATTGCAGGCTACAGACTTAGCAATATGCTGTGCTGTCCTTCTCCCCTTCAAAATCCCTACAAATAGCTTTGTCCTATTTAACAAGATGCCATCAAGGTAGGGAGGACTTCATATGCTCTTCACACAGAGCATGCACTGAGAATTAAAGGGTGGCAGGAGTGAAAGATTTGACAGAATAGTTTTTAATATTCTGGAAATATATGAAGTACAGCTTGCTTTGTAGTTGTACTTTTAGTCTGCCTTGGGCTGTTTATGAAAATATTCACAAATTCTTCAGGCCTTATGACTCATGTCATGAATTATTATGTGTCCAACAGCTTACATTTTACATACACTATTCACTATTTACCATGCATCTGTACATTAAACTGTTATAATCATCTAGTCCTGGGATACAAACTGTATCACACACAGTAGCAGATCCACAGTTAACAAGTCCAGACAGCATATGTTTGAAATGAGGATTTTAAGGACAACCTATAAGGTTGAAATGCAGTGTATACTTCATAGTGCTAAATAGATGTAGATTAAGAAGATCCAGAATAGTTTATGAATTACTTTTTATATCTAATAGCATCTTCAAAATTATTATTTTATGATCATTACTGTATGATGCACAGTTCATACTAGTATCTTAAAGAGCAAGTCAGATCTAAGTAGTTACACTGGTTTGCTGAGAAAAGGAGTTTCTTTCCAATGCCACTTAGTGCATCAGCTTCCAGAATGACAGAAGGAGTCCTGAGAAATACTATTGTAAATGAGAAATTGGATGTAACTGGGCACTAATGTGTGTTTGAATTACAGCTGGAGGTAAGAAACAGTAAATATCTGTGTCCACCAGAAGGGCTGACATTAGCTCTCAGTTCCAGCAAACACCCTCTGAGCTGATGGCTGTATGACCTTCCTGCAGTGGCAATATGGGGGCTTCTTTTATTGGGGCTGGACAAAGAAAGCTCCCTCAGCCTTTCCTCATACAGCAGGCTTCCCAGCCCTTCAGTCATCTTTGTGGCCCTTCTCTGGGCCCTATCCAGCCTTTCTACACAGGGTTTTTTTCTAGACTGAATTTCCAAATCTGATTGAGTAGGACAACGTAAGGTGTATGACAAATTAATAAATAACCATACCTAAAATTACACAGGAAATATACATAGAGGTGCATTTTCAAGTGGTATAATTAGCAATCACCATGGTTACCTATCAGAAGTGATACCTACGTATATGCATGTGGGGTATGTTTTGTTTGTCTGCAGAGATATAAAAGCACTGCTTCACAAAATTATTAAATGTTGCAACAGCCTTTGTGTATTGATTTTGTCACTTTTACCCACAGCTGAGAGTGTGTCACTTCATCAGTTGGCTTCGATGTGGCTGAACGTAGAACACTGAGACATTTCCCAACTGTAGATGCACACATTAACCTCCCCAGCTTTCATGGTGGGGATCTGAGTATCCACTAGCTCAAAGCAGGAAACCTCTGCAGAAGCAAAAAATTCACTGGGGTATGTCCACTGTTCTTGTTGATGTGGAAACTGGAAGGCATTATATCTGGCATCCTTTAAATATGCTATTTTCAGGGTATTTACAAAAACATAGGGAACAGGAAGAAAAGAGAAAAAGGCACAAGATGTAACAGGTTCAGATGGAATCGAGTTCATGTTTAAGTAGTTAACTTGTACGAAAATAACTTTAGGGCTGATTTTACTGCACATTTTAACCATGTCACAATAAGCAAACTGAAAATCCACTTTCTACTGGGAAGAGAATAGACAACAACTATATTGTTGATATTACAACTGTAATATCACAAAAATAATCTCTGTGGAGTTTCTTGCTTTTTTAGAAATATGTGTTCTAAATAGTAGGAAAAAAGTATATCTCCATGAACTCTTAAAGTATATGGATATAGGTTTAAGCGTACAGGCTTACTTAGCACCCTAGATGACCAGATGGTAACTGAAAATTAAAGCACTAATGTGAAAAGTTCTTTTGAATGAGATCTTGTAGACACACAACTGGACTGAAGATTGTATAATCAGAATTATCTTGAATCATATTATCGAAGGGCTGCAGGGATTAGAAATGCCCCATACAAAAGTCAAGTTGAACAGAAATGTCTACATATGAGAATACTCAAAGAAGTGCTCACACCTAGAAAAATTTGTGAAACACTTAGGGTATTTTGATATACTTTTAAAATCTCTCAAGTTCATAAGTATTGTTTAGGGATTTTTATTTATATCTCAAACAAACCTAATTTTTTAAGGATTTGGATTTATTGGCCAGGTTTTGGAAAGGTGTAAGAGTGACTGTAGCACTGTGCAAAATGGAAGCATCTGGATAGAAACCTGCCAGTTGCCAGATTTAAAGCATATGTGTACTGCAAAAGAATCAATATATAAGCTTAATATTATAACAAATACTTGTGTGTTTCCTACTAACACTTAAAACTTATGATGTGCTTATAAGAGAATATACTGAGAGTTATACAGACTAGACAATCCTGGGATACATATTGCAGTGCACAGACTCTTAAATACTGCAATAACTCCCTAAACTGTTAAAAATTGCCCTTCCTATTTTCTTCAGAGATCTACTGTTTTGTAATGTTCAATTACCGCACTTTAAAGATTTCTGATTTTAATCTTAACCCTGCTGTGAAATCTTTTTGGATATCTCTACCAGGTTTTTTGTAGCATTTTTTTTTACTGCTCTTCATGCTGCAAAGTATTACATTTCTTCTTTTTATATGATAATAATAATTCTCTACTTCCTGAGGGTATTTTGTGGCTAAATCCATTAATATGTATGAAAGGCTCCAACTATGGTGATAAGGCTGTATGCATGCATATATCTCTACAGAAACACACATCCATACAGATATATTTAAGTCAACGTATTTATTGCTAACTGGTATATATAACTATGACATGAATATGTAAATACTTCACATTTTCTCTCCCTTGCTTGCTCCCACTGCTTGATCAAGGAGATACATCTGCTATTCCATGGGATGTGCTGTGTTGTCATGGTTTAAACTCAGACAGCAACCAAGTACCACACAGCCACTCACTCACTCCCCTCTCTTTGCAACTCATGGTGGGAAACCAAGATGTGTTCATTACTGTTATTAATAGTCTGCACTGCTGAAGGCTGTATCTGTGCAGAAATGTAGGAGCACTTTGTAGTATGTCTCATACTCTTGATTCCTGAGACATTTCCTCTGGCACCAGGGCCAGAGCTTAAAACAGTTCTTCTCCAGCCTGCCCATCAGCTTACCCTGGTATTAGTTTTTTTCCCATATTCACAAAGGTATGAGGTGCCAGTGCATATCTAGGGTTTATTTCAGTATGGAAAGCACAGGACTGTTTACTAAACCAAGAATTAGGGATTCCCAAGCCCAGAAAGTTTTATATAGCCTATATGTCTCAGGTGAGTTTGGACCTTGTTTTCCTAAGCATTATACAAATACAGAAGTCACCAGACATTCACAGTAAGCATAAAATGTGAAACATCTGAATTTATAGTTACTCCTTCATAAACCTGAATGTTTTTGACAATAAAAATATAGTGGGCATCCAGGGCAGGTTTGAACTGACATGTATGCCTGTGTCCACCAAGGTCTGTACCTGCCTGAAGTACAGATGCCTGAGGTTGGTTGTCACACCTGCCTTAAGCCAACACCACTTACCATTTAAGCCAGAAGATCTTGGGGTTCAGACCACTGTCAACCTCCCATCATGAGGGCATTCAAGGCTATCTTGAATTCTAGCCCTGAACTACTGAAATTTCGAGCAAGTTGAGGAGGGAAGCACTTATGGACATTTAGGCCCTGTTGAGTTTGTACAACAGATATTTTCAGCTCACCATGACTTCAGATCTGTAATTCCTCAGACAGACAGACAGACACAAAAAACATTTTCACAGATATCTACTAATATCTGACACAGGTCTGTGGTTTTCCCTCCAGAAACAGATCTTAAGGAGACTAAATCACAACTTAGTTAACCAAACTTATTCTTTGTAGTTATACCTACACACCTCACCTGTGTTTTCTCCATGCAATTTATTATATATGTAAATTTAGAATTTTGACACTTTAGAACCTTAATAGAGAATAATTGGAATGCTACAGTGCACATTTTAATCCTTGTTTTATAGTACTATAATTTATGTTACCAAGAATATTTTAATTATACACCAGAAATGTATCATTTGATTTCAATCACCTAAAAGTAATGTGATCAGAAATGCTTTGCAAGGTAAGGCTATCTTTTCCAATTATTTTTTTAACTATATAGTTATGTGAGCAGTTTAGCAGTTTAGCAGTTAGCAATTTACTTTAAACATATTACGCATAAATTGAAGTTGGTGCATTTGCTGTTAAATGCGATGAAAACTTTGAATGTGAGATTTTAAAACTAAAAACTGCATTATCATAAAAAGTAGTCTATTTATTAATAATTCAAGGGGCCAGATGGACCACATCATTTTCTGTGACTCACCCAAGGATCCAGAGTCTAATCTAAATTCACACCCAGGCAAGAAGTGAGTCAGTTGACACATTAAACCTAGTGATGCTCCGACCCTCTTGAAGTTTTGCAGTGACCTTTATGAACGAACAAAGAGCAGAGAAGCTACTGGGAGAGCTGCAGAGACTGTGTACTTCCTAAATAAAGATTTTCATGGCAGTGTATATGAAATTGTATATGAAGTGTGTATGAAAGTGATGGAACACCTTAGCCTTGGTGCCATCTTAAGGCATATCAAGGATAAGAGGGTTATGAGGGGCAGTCAACATGGCTTCACCAAGGGGAAGTCGTGCTTGACCAATCTCATAGCCTTTTATGAGGAAATAACACGGTGGATGGATGATGGTAGAGCGGTGGATGTGGTCTACCTTGACTTCAGCAAAGCGTTTGACACAGTCTCCCACAGCATCCTTGCGGCTAAATTGAGGAAGTGTGGTCTGGATGATCGGGTAGTGAGGTGGACTGTGAACTGGCTGAAGGAGAGAAGCCAGAGAGTTGTAGTCTGTGGGGCGGAGTCTAGTTGGAGGCCTGTATCTAGTGGAGTGCCTCAAGGGTCGGTACTGGGACCAGTATTATTTAATATATTCATCAACGATTTAGATGAGGGAATTGAGTGTACTATCAGCAAGTTTGCTGATGACACTAAGCTGGGAGGGGTGGCCGACATGCCAGAAGGCTGTGCTGCCATCCAGAGGGACCTGGACAGGCTGGAGAGCTGGGCGGGGAATAACTTGATGAAATATAACAAGGGAAAGTGTAGAGTCCTGCATCTGGGCAGGAACAACCCCAGGTTCCAGTATAGGCTGGGGAACGACCTGTTAGAGAGCAGTGTAGGGGAGAGGGACCTGGGGGTCCTGGTGGACGACAGGGTGACCATGAGCCGACACTGTGCCCTTGTGGCCAAGAAGGCCAATGGCATCCTGGGTTGTATTAGAAGGGGGGTGGTTAGTAGGTCGAGAGAGGTCCTCCTTCCCCTCTACTCTGCCCTGGTGAGACCTCATCTGGAATATTGTGTCCAGTTCTGGGCCCCTCAGTTTAAAAAGGACAGGGACCTGCTGGAGAGAGTCCAGCGCAGGGCAACTAAGATGATTAAGGGAGTGGAGCATCTCCCTTATGAGGAAAGACTGAGGGAGCTGGGTCTCTATAGTTTGGAGAAGAGGAGATTGAGGGGTGACCTTATTAGTGTATATAAATATATAAAGGGGGAGTGTCACGAGGATGGAGCCAGGCTCTTCTCAGTGGCAAACAATGAAAGGACAAGGGGTAATGGGTACAAATTGGAGCACAAGAGGTTCCACTTAAACCTGAGAAGAAACTTCTTCTCAGTGAGGGTGACGGAACACTGGAACAGGCTGCCCAGGGAGGTTGTGGAATCTCCTTGTTTGGAGACATTCAAAACCCGCCTGGACACGTTCCTGTGTAACCTTATCTAGGTGTTCCTGCTCCGGCAGGGGGATTGGACTAGATGATCTTTTGAGGTCCCTTCCAATCTCTAACATACTGTAATACTGTGATACTGTGAAATTCTACTGGGTTTGCAAGGCAAGGTTTTGGTAGGGGGACACTGCAGGGGTGGCTTCTGTGAGAAGTTTCTAGAAGCTTTCCCTATGTCTGAACCAATGCAGCCAGCTCCAAGATAGACCTGCCCCTAGGTAAGGCTGAGCTGTTCAGTGGTGGTGGCAGCACCTCTGGGATAACACATCAGAAGAGGAAAAAAACCTGCACAAGAGCAATCGCAGGAGAGAAAAGTGAGAGGATATGTGAGAAACAGCCTTGCAGACCCCCAGAGCAGTGTAGGAGGGATGAGGTGTTACAAGTGCCAGAGCAGAGGTTTCCCTGCAGCCCATGGTGCAGACAGCATGTGCCTCTGCAGTCCATGATGGTCCACAGTGGAGCAGAGATCCACCTCCATCCCAGGAAGGACCCCATGCTAGAGAAGGGGGATGTCTGTGACCCTGTGGGAAGCCAGGAATGGAGCAGGCTGCTGGCAGGAACTGTGGTTGCATGGAGAGAGGAGTCCACACTGGAGCAGGTTTGCTGCTGGACTTGTGACCCAGCAGGAGACCCACACTGTCTGTTCCTGAAGGAATGCATCTGATGGAAAGGACCCACGTTGGAGCAAGTCATGAAGAACTGCAGCCTGTGGGAAGGACTTACGTTGGAGAAGTTTCAAGATAATACATCCTTTGACAGCATAAAAATATATTTCCTATATTTTCTTACTACTTTTTCAGCTGCTGACTCATTAGCAGTTGAAAATACCTCACTATATTACATTCCTTGTGGGTGAACCAGGTATCTGTATCTCTAGCTAATGTAATAGTAGAAGTGACACATTCAGAGCAGAAAGCCTGCTCCTGAGTAAGCAGTATTTGCCTCCTGAAAAAAATCTGGAGCTTTGATGATTTTTTTCTTTCTGAGATCCCTTGAGATGATTATTTGTGCTTCTAGTTACTTTGTGCAGCAAAACTGTTCTTAAGCTGTAACCTAGTCTTTTCACAGACATCCTACTGTGTGACATTTAAAACGAGAAGATGCCTCACAAACATCATATTCTTGAAAAATATACTCAGAATGCAGCAAAATATTGACAATAGCTGGAAGATAAATATACTGTATTTCATATGACTGAATTCTCCAAAATAAATATTTCAGGCAATTGTGGTCATGAACAACTTAGTCATGTGGTTAAAGTTTAAAGGTTCTTCCAGGCAGCATCACCAAACAATGATGGTCACTGCCATTGAGCAAAATACACCTGAAGCCACCACTGCCCACTGCAATGACTTGGCACAGAGATCTCAAAGGAGGTTTGGGCAAACCAAATACTGGAAGAATGAGCTGTTGTTCCAGAACACCTAGCCGGATCACTGCAGCAGCTAACCAGCTCACATATATTATTCCTCGATTTACAAGATGCAACTCTATATATAGTTAGGGGTTTTTAACTCTTTTGTCTATATGAGGGAACCTGAAATGTAGGATCACATTTGCGGATTTTGCACATAGGGGTCAGATAGAGTTCTCAGGTTTTATTTTGTTCCTAATAATCCTTCATAGGAAAAAATGCTTTATTATCCTCTAAGTACAAGAACTATATAGGCATTTTACTGTCTATTACTAAATGTCACCCCATTTTATTTCTGCCTTGCCAAAAGCATTCATTTCTTCCCTGTATAATTTTGTAATTCTTCCTGCACGAACAGTTCTTCCCAATTTCATGCCACTACACAGTTTTGCTATAAAAACTCCAGCCAAAGTCTAAACAGAAAAGGTAAATGATATCCAGTAGTTAGAATCCATGTGAAATTTATTATGATGTCCTTCAAATGTGCTCTTTTCAGTTACCAACCCTACCTTAATTTCTTCCCTAATTCACAATTCTTGTACTAACAGTTCTTTCACTCATCTCTACATCAAAAAGTAATTACCCAAGTGGTTTATAAATATCTCAGAAATTTCAATTCCTCATAATGGCATAAATTCCTTCAATATTTATTGCCTGATATTATTGAAATAATTTGATCAGAACTTGGGAATTAGAAGCAGACTCATACAACCCCAGGAGAAACTCTCACATTTTTCCCTCAAAGAGTTTTGAACCAAAATGTTAATGTTTCTATTACCTTTATTTAACTTATTCATGTATATTGTATATCATCATCTCTAACTTTTACTGATATTTCAAACTTAATGGATAATTTAATACTCTGTTATTATCTTTTCTCATACCTTCTACAGCAGCAAAAATGTTTTAAATGTAGTTTTCCAGCCTCACACAAATACCCCACTTGTTACTCTGTTTTCATACACTTGATTAGGTTGATTAGACCTTTAAGTCTCTTACTTAATTCCCCACCCCCTGCTCTCATCAATGTCATGTTTCTCTTTATTGGCTCCCCCCAAGGAGCAAGGGATAATTAGTGAAAGAGGATTGTTGAGAGCCATCACCTTGCCATATAGATCTGCTGTCTTGATGTGGTGGACCTGACAGCTCCCAGGACAGCATTGCAGCATCAATCCAGCTCTGTCTTCAGGTCTGTGTCCTCCTCATGTCTCAGCAAGGGAGCTGGGGTGCATCTCACACTGACCTGTTTAAACCTGAGAGGCCAGCTGGTCCTATCCTTGACACATAAGGGCCGTTTCTGCCTTAAATTATTTTCGGTGTAATTTATTTTCCTCATTGCAATGGTATGTATCTTCCTGAGAGGGCTTGGGGATGTTGGTTAACAAAAAGTCCCCCATGACCCAGCCATTTGCCCTTGAGCCCAGGCCCCACTATGTGCTGGGCTGCATCCCCAGACTGCGAGCAGCAGGTCAAGAGAGGGGATTCTGCCCCTCTGTTGCGCTCTGGGGAGACCCCACCTGCAGTCCTGTATCCAGCTCTGGGGCACCAGCACAAGAGGGACGTGGAGCTGTTGGAGAGAGTCCAGAGGAGGCCACAGAGATGCTGTGAGGGCTGGAGCAGCTCTGCTCTGGAGACAGGCTGAGAGAGCTGGGCTGGTTCAGCCTGGGGAAGAGAAGGCTCCAGGAGGCCTTAGAGCAGCTCCAAGTGTCTAAAAGGGCTACAGAAAAACTGGAGAGGGGCTTTGGACAAGGACCTGTAGGGACAGGATGAGGGGAATGGCTTTAACCTGACAGGGCAGATTGAGATGAGATCTCCAGAAGAATTTCTTCCCTGGGAGTGTGGTGAGGCACTACAGGCACAGGTCTTCAAGGCATCTGGATGGGGCTTGGAGCAACCTGGTCTAGTGGAAGTTGTGCAGAAAAATACATACTATCTCCAATCTCTTCTCCACAATATGTTTGCAAAAGTCCAGATAGATTGAGCTGACAGAAAGAGTTGCAGTCCATACAACCACAAATGGGTTTTCTAAGTAAATAATTTTGATTATTTTTAAAAATTTGAATTAAACTATAGGCATACATTTTATCTCTGAAAGATTTCAGAAGCTCTTCAAGTCTTGAAAACAAAACAAATGCTTCTTTTTGGGTTGGTGATATCTTTCCTGGTTTGATAAGGCAACCCAGGATTTTTTTGTTTGGTTGTTTTTTATGACTTTATTGCAATTATTTAGATTTATAGATTCTCTAGATTTAGATAAGAAGTAAACCATCTTATTTAAGTTACCTATGTCCTTATAATTAAAGACAAGCTCCATGGAATATTTTCCTAGAATTTAAGAGGCATGAGTTTCTCCAGAATTCTGTGAAGTAGCTTAAAAATTTCTAATATACCACATTTTTTAATAGCACTTTTCCCAAGTTATTTTCCACCCTTCAAAAAAAAAACCAACCCCCCAAAAAAACCCTAAAAAATAAAAAATCCAGAGGTACTAGCTAACATATATTTTTCCTCACTTTAGTTAATATGTAAAGAAATTTCATTTCTGAAGCAGTGTTCTAAAGTTACATGATGAAAACTAGATAGGCTCATTTTTTAAGAATCTCTAGTAAGTCCGTCTCTGTGCAAAAAATGAACACCTAACCTCTGCAACTTTCTTCATTTAAGCTACAGGTCAGCAGACAGAAGTGTTATATGGGGAAGAACAACAATAAGTAGAAAGATGTTCTGCAGCAAATGGACTTAACAGCTGGCTCCATCTGTATGCCCTGTTTGCTTTTTAAGGATAGTAACAAACCCTTGCTAAAATCCAAGGGAGACATAATACACCAAATTCTTCATTCTTGTGCTCACATTGCTAATGATATTAATTTATATATCTTAAAAATTATGCTAAAATGGGTGCCACAGCTCCTAAAAAAAGAAATAGGAACAATGAACGCCGAAAGTCATTGACTAAATAAGAAATTCATACTTCACAGGGGACAGGAGAATGTTTCAGTTTAGTATTGAGTGGGGGGCTATAAGCAAGGGACCTGTATATGCCAACATGGAATTGGATAGCCTGACTGGAGGATTTTTTGTCAACAGTTGCATGAAAATAAGTCAAGTCCTGCAAGGGGTAGTGTGAATTACTGATATGTATCAATAAGCTTCAGTATAAACGAAGCTTAAAAAAGAAAACACAGTAATATCTCACAGTGGTTCAATTATGAAATATGTCTAGGTCATTCGGTGGAAACAGAAAAACAGTATGAAATGGAGAGGTAAAAATTAAGAATAAATACAAAGAAATTGCTTTTAATATGCAAAAGACAATTAACTTGTGGCCAATTCTAGCTCATAACTGAGAATGAGACTTCAACAAATATAGAAGTATATGGGTAATAAAAACAACAACAAAATGAAAACAGAAAAGCAGTTTCTCCTCTTGGCTAACACCTAAAGTGAGAGTCCTAAAAATCTACACCATATTATATGTAAAAAAGGATCACCATGGTCCTATAACATAAGCCAAGTGAAGTCCTATTAAATTCATATAAATTCTTTAACCTATATGATCCAATATCAATGTGTGTCATAGTGACTTTTAACAATTTATTATCATTAGTCAAATAAAAACATATTTACATTTTTAACTATCTCTAAGAAAGTGAATGACAATTTTTATATACAAATTCTAATTAAATATGGGATATGTCAGGATCTAATAAATTAATATGATGTAATAAAGCAGCAGTTAATTTCTGATTTTCAGTAGATCAAAATAAAAACTAGAAAGGAAAGTAATAGTTATTTCCAAGCATTTTGAAATCTTGTTATTTTATTTCATTGTTTTGCTTTAAAACAGTTTTGTTAATTCCTAGTGAAAAATGATGAAGGCATACAACACATCTTACCTACTTTATCAGTACTAAGTTGGTCAACAACAACATGTTTGGGCTAATAATCTGCACAGGAAAATTTAGGTTTTGTGGTCATGGCTGTGCATCATTATGTGTTTGGCTGCAATGTATACGCTTATATGCGTATTTCTGATAGAGAAGAATGGTTTCAACTATCTTCAAAGCCCTTGCACTTTCAAATGATCAAAGGGTGACTGCTTCTTAATAATACATTTTCAGAATAGCATTATTACCCCCCAAAGCCAAGAAGCTTTCAATGTGAGGAATAAAAAATAAATATAAACCTTTAGAGGCATGATTTGAACATCACACTTAAATTTAGGTGAATATTTTTTTGCTACTTAAATATTTCAACTCTGTCTACAATGTCATAGGGAAGATCTTTTTCGGTTAAAGATAAAAGAAACAGAATAATTTTGTACCATTGTAATGAGTGCTTTCAAGAAAGATGTCTCCACTGCTTCCTATGTAGTACTACTTACTAAAAATGCTATGTCATGGTTTAAGCCCAGTCAGCCACAGAGCTGACTCTCACCCCCCACCTCCCTCCCTCCTACTCCCTTAGGGATGAAAGGAGAATCGAAAGAATGTAACTCCCACAGGTTGAGATAAGGAGAGTCCAGTAACTAAAGTATAACACAAACCACTGCTGCTACCACCAATGATAATAATGATAAGGGAAATAACAAGGGGAGAGAATACAACCGCTCACCACTCACCAACCGATACCCAGTCTGACTGAGCAGTGATCTAGCCCTTCTGGGTAACTGCCCCCAGTTCTACATCCTGGGCATGATGTGCTGTGGTATGGAATACCTCTTTGGCTAGTTTGGGTCAGGTGTCCTGTCTCTGCTTCCTCCCGGCTTCCCCTCCTCCCTGGCAGAGCATGAGACTCAGAAAGTCCTTGGTCAGAGTAAACATTACTTAGCAACAACTAAAACCATTGGTGTTGTCAGCGTTGTTCCCAGGCTGATAGTCAGAACACAGCACTGCACCAGCTGCTAAGAAGGAGAAAAATAAATGCTACTGCTGAACCCAGGACACTATCCACTCCTTATTCCATACTATTCACGTCATGCTCACATCCCACATTTTCAGTATACCATCACTATTATCTTGTATATATACATATATATACATCCACAGAGAGAGAGACAGAGAGAGAGATATCATTCCTTAGTGCATGGGCCAATCCCTATAAACCTGCTGAGTCCATTCAGTCCCTGATGTTAGGCTCTACCTCTTGTAACGGTCTTTCAGAGCTAACATAACAAAACCTTTTTGTAGTGAGAAAGATGCCTGAAACTATTTGCACCACTATATTAAATGTGTCACTCACTGGAATTTAACCTGAGAAGTTACTTGTGATTTTGCTAAGCCGTGTTGTAAGTGCTCCAGTTTTGGAGATATATAACTCTAGTCAATGTTGTTTTGAACAGGCTAAAACACAACCTGTTCTATGATTATGGCATAGTTACACTCCTGGCAGAGTAAGATATTAAAACAGCTAATCTAGCATCTTCAGCAGCAAGAGTTCTTATTTATTATTCTCATAGTTTTGTGGGTTTCAGGAAAATCCACAGAAGTTTTTACCATGGGTTGAGCTAATCTTATTAGGCCTATAAAGCCAGACAGATCTTTGTAATCATTAATTAAAATAAAAATCAATTTACAAGCTAGCCTTGTTTGCCCTGTAAGATTCTGTCTATAATAATTTTCTAAGCAGCTCTATGTTGTGTATTGACTGTTCAGCATCTTTCACTAATTTCTCAATTCATGATGTGAAGACAGGTTGTGTCACCTCTAGGCTTGAAATGCAACATTATGAGGGATTTTCCTGACTGAAAGGTGAGGGTTTTCCACACTGATTCAAAAAGAAACAAAAATATATTCCCATTTTCAATTTTGTGTGAGGTATTCACTGGCTACAGTGGAAGTAGTGAAGAGCTGTGATTTAGGCAGACATTCTACTATACAATGAGATATGAAAAAAAAAGGAAAGATGATATGGTGTTCAGTGAAGCCAGTGAAATCCTTATCAGCATCAGAGTTAGTCTTAAATGGTTACATATTCAGATACTAACAGAAGCTTATATTTTTTTTACAAATGCTCATAATTACTGCTGGTCTCCTTATAGAGATTTTTAAAATATACACAAATACAAACTTTCCTATCCATACCTTCTCTGTTTTGTTATAAACTTAAAAATGGATTTATTTTCAGAATAAGTGGTAAGTAAATACAGTATTTGTTTTGTTTCTTTTCTTTTTCAAATATAAATTTTGGGGGTTTTTTTAATTATGCAACTGTTACCAATTTAGAGCTAAAGAAATGTAAATATTTTGCATGTTTTTAATGGGACTGAAAAGGGAATGACTCTGATAGCTGCGTGCCATCAAAAACAATTCCTTAATGTTGAATAAGGAAGTGTTATACATTAGTTAATCTTCAAATAGCTGCAGTGAGGGACAGCTTTTAGGCTAACCTTCAAACTAGGCTTGAAGACCAACTTATAGATTCTTCTCCTGAAACGCTTTGGCAACATATCAAAAACAGCATCCTGCAATCCTCCGTAGAATCCATTGGGTTCTCCTCAAAGAAAAACAAAGACTGGTTTGACGATCGCAACCAGGAGGTCCAGGAATTGCTGACAAAAAAGAGATCTGCTCATCAAGCACACCTCGCTCAGCCACTCTGCCATGTAAGAAAAGAAGCCTTTCGTCTTGCATGTAGCAAACTCCAACAGAAACTTAGAGACATCCAGAACAAGAGGTGGGTCAACCTAGCAGAAAAGACTCAACTATGTGCAGATTTGGGTGACCACAGAGGATTCTATGAGGCTCTGAAGGCAGTGTATGGACCCACATTCCAGGTTCAAAGCCCCTTACTTGGTACAGATGGCCAAACGCTTCTTACAGATAAAATCTCCATCCTGAATCGTTGGTCTGAACATTTTCAAACCCTCTTTAGTGCTAATCGTGTAGTCCAAGGTGAAGGAATCCAGCACATTCTGCAACATCCGGTGAAAAACGAATTGGATTTAGCCCCTACCATGGGAGAGACTCTTAAGGCCATACAGCAGGTGAAAACTGGCAAGGCAGCTGGGGTTGACGGAGTCCCACCTGAAATATGGAAGCATGGAGGCCAAGCACTTCACGCTAAATTTCATGAGCTAGTTGTGTGCTGTTGGGAACAAGGCAAAATACCGTCAGACTTTCGTGACGCAATCATCGTCACTCTGTATAAGAAAAAAGGTGTCAAGTCAGACTGCTCAAGCTACCGTGGTATAACTCTGCTCTCCATTGCTGGTAAAATTCTTGCAAGAATACTATTGAACAGACTAGTACCTGCTATCGCAGAAGAACTTCTACCTGACAGCCAGTGTGGTTTCAGGGCAATAGAAGTACCACAGACATGGTATTTGTTCTCAGACAATTGCAAGAAAAGTGTAGAGAACAGAATAAGGGGTTATACGTAACTTTCATTGACCTCACCAAAGCTTTTGACACTGTGAGCAGGAAAGGCTTATGGCTGATCTTAGAACGATTAGGTTGTCCCCCCAAGTTCCTCAAAATGATTATTCTGTTACATGAGGATCAGCAAGGCCAAGTCAGGTATGGTGATGCACTCTCTGAGCCTTTCCCAATAACCAATGGTGTGAAACAAGGTTGCGTTCTCGCACCGACCTTATTCACAATCTTCTTCAGCATGATGCTCCAAAGGGCTACAGCAGACCTCGATGAACAAGACGGCATTTATATTCGATACCGTACCGATGGTAGCCTATTCAATCTAAGGCGACTGAAGGCCCACACTAAGACCCTAAACCATCTTGTCCGTGAACTGCTCTTTGCTGATGATGCCGCCCTTGTTGCCCACACAGAAGCAGCTCTGCAGCGTTTAACATCTTGCTTTGCGGAGGCGGCTGAGGTTTTTGGGCTGGAAGTCAGCTTGAAGAAGACAGTAGTCCTCTACCAACCTGCACCACAAGAAGATTATCGCCATCCCCATATTACCATCGGCGAGTCAGAGCTTAAGACAGTTCAGCAGTTCAGCTATCTGGGAAGCATCATTTCCTCGGATGCCACGATCGACAAAGAGATAGACAACAGAATAGCAAAGGCATATAGAGCCTTTGGAAAACTCCATAAAAGAATCTGGTGTAATAAACACCTAAAGAAAAGTACAAAGATCAGTGTCTACAGAGCCACTGTATTGTCTACTCTTTTATATGGGTCTGAATCATGGGTCATCTACCGTCATCACCTGCGACTCCTGGAACGCTTTCATCAGCGCTGCCTCCGTGCAATTCTAAACATCCATTGGACTGACTATGTGTCTAATGTCACTGTCCTCGAACAGGCAGGGGTCACCAGCATCGAGGCCACATTGCTGAAATTGCAGCTGCGCTGGGCAGGGCACGTCTCTAGGATGAACGATCACCGCCTCCCCAAGATCGTGTTTTACGGTGAGCTTGCCACCGGTAGCCGCAAGAGAGGTGCCCCAAAGAAGAGATATAAGGACTCCCTGAAACAATACCTTAGCCTTGGCCATATTGACTACCATCAGTGGTCCACCTTGGCCTCCAATCGGGAGACTTGGAGGCACACCATACATAATGCCGCTGACTCCTTTGAGAGTTCACGAAGAACTAGTCTCGAGGAGAAAAGACAACGCAGGAAGAATCGTGTCCCACCTGTTCCACCCAAGGAGACCTTCTGCTGTGTTTTTTGTAGCCGGATTTGCCTATCCCACATTGGCCTTCTTAGTCATCAGCGCGCTTGTAGTAAGCGTGGGTAAATGCCCTTCCCAAATCTTCGTTCGCGAAGTCAAGCCATGAGATGAGATACATTAGTAGCCATGTGCTCTTACATGAGTAGGATTGCCTATTGTTTGATACCTGATTAAGATCAGATAGAAGAAATTCCGCAGACCCTGTATTCCTCAAGAACCTATACAGATGAACTTATCTAAAATCCTGGATACTCCTCTGTCAGAGTAAGACAGGATATGAGGAACTGAATGATGTTTCCCTTCAACACCTGCATTCCATAGGGATTTTTAGTCTGGGGGTAACAGAACTCTACAACCCTTAGGTTGTTCATCTCAAGTTATCAAGTAAGTTGCAGAAACTTCCCCTTTCCTCAGAAGGCTTCTAAATTACAGGAAGGGATCACAAACTCTTCAAATGAATTTCAGTTATTAGGAATTATGAAGTGGAAAAAATGAACTTTCTGAAAGTATTCTATTCATTAAAAAAGAAATTTGGAAATAAGTCAGAGCGGCTACATTATTGGCAATTCTCGAGGTATTTGAGTTCAGAAAGCAGTCACTTTCACATAGGCTTCTCTTATTTTCTTGTCACACTCCCTGATCACTACTTTTCAACAGTTCTAACACATTCGGTGCTATGCAGCCAAGATGAGGCTGTTCGGGCTTCCCATAGTGATATGAACTACAGTGGGGCACAATCACATCCTCTATGTTTGGTATTTCCCATTACTCTTACACAGAGTAGCATTTGATGTGTTGGATAATGTCTAGGGGAAGCAAGAGATATGGGGTTTGAACCTTTTACAGAAAAATTAAACAGGACTTATCAAACCCAGGTGGTGGTGGATTGCTCTAAGCTTTCAACTCCTGTGTAGAAAGACGCCGATCTTTCTGCTGGGCCTAGGAAAAGGGTAGAACCTTCCTCTCAGTTCTAAAATAAAAGAACATTTTAGGAAAGTTGCAAGCTTCCCCATCTCAAATCGAAAAAATAATTCAAACTTTGGAGACAACCATAATTTGAGATTATATATTCCCTCTCCTCAGCATTCTTTTACAGGTTGCATAGGGAAGCTCCATTTTGCAGTCTGTTTTCTTTTATTGTATCTGCTTTGAAACTCCTCTGTATACTGTTTTAAGCAGTACTTCTGAACCCTTATCCTGAAATTCTACCAGCTACCTGATTATTGCTCAGTTTCCTCAATATCATGAATTGTGATAGGAGCAGGAAGCTAAGGTAGGACTTCAAAACCCCATGCTAGTACCTGAACATCTTTCCTTTTACCTGGCATGTATGCAGCAAAACTTTTCTTCACCCCAGTCACAAACACAGTAAAGAAAAATAACATGGAACATGAACTGACATGCACATGCAGAAATATCAGTGATCCTCCCTTGACTTCAATGGGGTAGAGAGCATCAGTAGAGGAATGAAACCAGAAAGATATATGTCATGGTATACAACGAGGATTATCATTGTGAATGGCCTTGCTTCAGGTTTTTCTTCTCATATTAGGAATGAATTACACAGTGGAGCACAAGCAAGGGAGAAGATTCATCAGCCTGCCTCATGCTTTCCATGTCAAAGCAGTAGCTCTGCAAAGTTGGCATGACCCATCATACTGTTGGAATATTCTTCCATCTCTCTGCATCTCTCTTAAGTGTACAGAAGAGAGGTGATAGACTGATCCTTTGTGTACAGGCAAATATCTAAATCTCATGTCTTATGGACATCACCTGACACATAAATTTTGTTCAGCCCAGTTAAGGAGGAAGTAGCTTAACCTTCCACTGCTGGTTTGTACTGCATAATCTCATTCTTTCTTTAGGTGACTTTTTCCCTCACCCTGTGAAAAATAAACTAACCATTTAATCTTTCAGAACCGTACAGCAAAAAGATTATGTTTTACCATAATAAATAAGATAGAAAGCCACATATCATGACACACTATGATTATTAAAGCAGGCTTTAATATACCTTTTGATTATAATCCACAGATCTCCCATATAACCAAGCCTAGTTAATTTCCCTTGGTTACTATCTGCAGAAGAACAGCTTTGCTTCAGTCTTCGTCCTAATAGCAAAATAGTATTTTCATTCACATGGATTTCATCTGGAAGCCAGTGCCCTTTTCCAAAATACCATGGGCACCACAACCCTGTATCTCAACTGAAAGCTAATATTACCATCTGGATAAATCAAAGCAGAATCAGTAGAGAAAGGTATTCTAGATTATTACTTTAGAATCTGTGTGTGACTCAAAATTAGTTAAAAACAAACAAATGCAATGATACAAATGTAGGTAAAAGGAAAGTGCCTATGCTCATATAAAGAGAAAGAATATAATAGAAAACATTGGCTTTGAAAGGATTCAGGTCATGCAAGCAATATGAAAATGTTCTTCCATTTTTCTGCTAATAGACATTGATATTAGAAGAAATTAGTAAATACTAACAGAGAATTAATTTTACTTATTGGAAAACTGAAAGTGCATACTCTCCATATTCTGGTGCGTGTGAATTTTGGTTTAAAAAAAAAGGAAAAATTAGGCTCAGAACACATCAAAATATTGCTGAAGCTACTGCAGCTGTCTTGTCAAACTGTCCTGCCTAAAACAATTGAATGTTTTCACCTGCTCTCCTCGTTGGCCTGGAGTATTTAGAATCATAGAATCATAGCATAGTTAGGGTTGGAAAGGACCTTAAGATCATCAAGTTCCAACCCCCCTGCCATGGGGAGGGACACCTTGCATTAAACCATATCACCGAAGGACTCATCCAACCTGGCCTTGAACACTGCCAGGGATGGAGCATTCACAACCTCCCTGGGCAACCCATTCCGGTGCCTCACCACCCTCACAGGAAAGAATGTCCTCCTTATATCCAATCTAAACTTCCCCTGTTTAAGTTTTAACACATTACCCCTTCTCCTATCACTACAGTCCCTGATGAAGAGTCCCTCCCCAGCATCCTTGGAGGCCCCTTCAGATACTGGAAGGCTGCTATGAGGTCTCCACGCAGCCTTCTCTTCTCCAGGCTGAACAGCCCCAACTTTCTCAGCCTATCTTCATATGGGAGGTGCTCCAGTCCTCTGAGCATCCTTGTGGCCCTCCTCTGGACTTGTTCCAACAGTTCCATGTCCTTTTTATGTTGAGGACACCAGAACTGTACACAATACTCTAAGTGAGGTCTCACGAGAGCAGAATAAAGGGGCAGGATCACCTCCTTCAACCTGCTGGCCACGCTCCTTTTGATGCAGCCCAGGATACAGTTGGCTTTCTAGGCTACGAGCACACACTGCCGGCTCATGTTCATTTTCTCATCGACCAGCACCCCCAAGTCCTTCTCCACAGGGCTGCTCTGAACCTCTTCTCTGCCCAGCCTGTAGCTGTGTCTGGGACTGCTCCAACCCCGGAGTAGGACCTTGCATTTGTCATGGTTAAACTTCATGGAGTTTAACCCATCATCAGCCCATCTCAAAAGCATGTCAGGGTCCCTCTGGATGGCATCCTTCCTTCCAGCGTATCAACTGAACCACAAAGCTTGGTGTCATCGGCAAACTTGCTGAGGGCGCACTCAATCCCACTGTCCATGTCAACGACGAAGATGTTAAACAAGACTGGTCCCAACACCGATCCCTGAGGGACACCACTCGTCACAGGTCTCCAGCCAGACATTGAGCCATTGATCACAACTCTTTCTGTGCGACCATCCAGCCAGTTCTTTGTCCTCTGAGTGGTCCATTCATTAAATTGAAGTCTCTCCAAATTAGAGACAAGAATGTCACGTGGGACAGTGTCGAGCACTTTACACAAATCCAGGTAGATGACATCAACTGCTCTACCCCTGTCCATCAGTTCTGTAGCCCCATCATAGAAGGCCACCAGATAGGTCAGGCAGGATTTCCCCTATAGTGAAGCCATGCTGGCTGTCACCAAGCACCTTGTTGTTTTTCATGTGCCTTAGCATGCCTTTCAGGAGAAATTGCTCCAAGATTTCGCCAGGCACAGAGGTGAGACTGACTGGTCTGTAATTCCCTGGGTCATCCATTTTCCCCTTCTTGAAAATGGGGGTTAAATTTCCCTTTTTCCAGTCGTCAGGAACTTCACCTGACTGCCATGATTTTTCAAATATGATGGCCAGCAGCTTAGCAACTTCATTCACCAGCTCCTTCTGGACCCGCGGATGGATTTCATCAGGAACCATGGACTTGTGCACGTTCAGATTTTTAAGATGGTCTCGAACCAATTCCTCTCCTGCAGTGGGCCCAAGGTCTTCATTCTCACAGTCCCTGCCTCTGCCTTCCAAGACTTGGGTGGTGTGGTCAGAGCCTTTACTAGAGAAGACCGTGGCAAAGAAGTCATTCAGAACCTCAGCCTTCTCCAACTCCTGTGTAGCTAGTTCACTCAAGAGCTTCCTGAGGGGGCCTACGTTCTCCCTAATCTGTTTTTTTATTTGCTATGGACCTGTAGAATCCCTTCCTGTTATCCTTAATATCCCTAGCCAAGTTTAATTCTAACTGGGCCTTAGTTTTCCTAACCCAGTCCCTAGCTTCCCAGACAACATCCCTGTACTATTCCCAGGCCGCCTGTCCTTGCTTCTGCTTTCTATAAAACTCTTTTTTCATTTGAATTTTCCTCAGGAGCTCCTTATCCATCCAAGGAGGTCTCCTGGCCTTCCTGCTGCACTTCCTTCTAGTTGGGATGCAACATTTCTGAGCTTGTAGCAGGTGATTCTTGAATATCAACCAAGAGTCTTGTGCCCCCCTGCCCTTTAGGGCTATATCCCATGGAAGCTTCCTAAGCAGGTTCCTGAAGAGGCCAAAGTCTACTCTTTTGAAGTCTAGGGCAGTGAGCTTGCTGCACGCTCTTCTCACTGTCCTAAGGATCTCAAATTCAGTCATCTTGTGGTCGCTGAATTTTCACCTTTGCAACTCTTCTAAGGCAGAACTTTTAGCACAGAGGTAACAGTTGATTACAGGAACTTCATATTACTTCATATTTTCATTTGAAGGCTTTTTTTCTGGGTTTAGGTGTCTGACACCTGTCCTGAGTGTCTCAGGCTGGACCTTAAATCCTCACCAGAGGAAGGGACATTGAATTATGAGTCCATATGATGTCCACTGACATTCTTCATTAGCCCAAAAGATAACCTTTAAGGTTTCTTACAAACATAGGATTTGTGCCCCAAAAAATCATAAAATAGCTGTTATTCTTCCCAGTGTTCGAAGAAGCTCCTCTATGTAGGAGTGTTAAGGGGGACATACATGCATGAAAATACTTTAAAAAATACATGTCACTTTTTCATTTTTTTGGGACAAGCTACTTGTAGGTCCAGTAGCTTATAAAACAGACAGGAAAATGAGCAAGAGCTCTGCTTTAATAAGCTTTATATAGGAAGCCATAGAAACAGGAAAAAAGTATGCATAATAGTGCAAAAAGAAAGAAGATATTTCATTCTATTTAGATTGTACTGAAAAGATCATAATAAACCTCGATAAAGATTCTCTCTAAGTAGTATCTACATGCATTACACATCTATCATTCCACATTTTCTCTCAGAATATCGCATTTCACTAATTTATTTTTTTAATCATTAATATTATTACATTGCGCATAGGCTAGATGCCAGCAAGTGCTCATTGCAAAAAAAAAAAAAAAAAAAAAAACTCAGTATTAGCTAGAGGCATATGGAAAAAAAAACTCATGCATTTATGTTTTTATACCCCTGCTAATGTAGAATACATTTCAAAATTTGTCTAAGAAAAAAATTCCATGAATCAGAGAGACCTTTTGAGAAATGTGAAATATCACTGTTTCTAATACAAATGCTTACAGGCTATAACATAAAGTGGGACTAACTGGGTGATTTTCTAATATAACTAATGTATAAATGATGACTTTTCTTATGTCATCAAAAATTCGTTTACTTTCATTTCACATTTACTGACATTTAAAGTGCATATGCACAACAACTGATTTCTTCTGGGCTTCTAAACAACTTTAAATAAAACCAGTGAAAATTGATTCTGCCTTGCTTCCTGGCATGTCAATTTCAATTCAGTTATTGAGCCAAACTTTTGAAAATGAACAGATACTTAAAGGAAAATTAAAATAAATGTTTACCTCTAGAAGTTCTCAGGCATCTTAGAATGGCAGCCTTAAAAGAATAATTAATTTCTGTAGCTTCAAATGCATTTAGCTGATTATAAAATGTATAAATTAAAATGGTCTCATCCTGTCAGTTTTCAGAATATTTGATAACAGTCTGTACTGTGTATATCTAAATTATGCTGCATCTAAGAAACAATTTGTATTGGAAAAAATGAAAGAAGATAAATGTATTGACAGGAGTATCACACGTATGGGTTTACTTGATAGACTTTAGAAATACTGTGTATTACCACAGGAAACTTTGCAACATAAAACAGTTGGGTTTTAATCTATTTTTACTGGCTATCTAGGATTTTGAAATCAAGACAGCACATGAAAGAAGCCAAATTCTCTTGGTGTGTCACACAATTGCAGAGGTTGTAGAACTTGTTTCAGGTTACTGTGGCTTTGAACCTATTTTCTTTCTCATCCACAGATGAGCTTACATTTATTTTCAATGGGAAGAAAATAAATCAACTCTTTCTGTACAATGCAATTGAAATTCAGTAGGACAGAATGCCTCTTTCTTTTTTTATCTATATATTTAACTATATCTATATATTATTGAACTACTTACTATGTACTGAAGATGGAAGCAATGCTTAGACAGAAAAGCAAGTCATAGCTGTAAATCATCTTTGCCTAAATACTGTTCCCCACACATGGATTTGTATTTATCAAATTACAGTTACTGCATTTTTTAAGAGTACTCATTGTTAAAAATCTAGAATTCCATTTGCAAGAGGATTTTATTACTTTCCTGCTTGATTTCAGTCCATTTGACTTGGAATTGAATTATTCTCAAAATTCCCAAGAAACAGTGACCTAAATTTTCAGCAGCCTGAAGTGGAGGTTTTTGGTAACTTGATTTATCTCATAACCCCAGGTTCCAGTGTAGGTTAGGGAATGACCTGTTAGAGAGCAGTGTAGGGGAGAGGGACCTGGGGGTCCTAGTGGACGACAGGATGACCATGAGCCAACACTGGGCCCTTGTGGCCAAGAAGGCCAATGGCATCCTGGGGTGTATTAGAAGGGGGGTGGTTAGTAGGTCGAGAGAGGTCCTCCTTCCCCTCTACTCTGCCCTGGTGAGACCTCATCTGGAATATTGTGTCCAGTTCTGGACCCCTCAGTTCAAGAAGGGCAGGGACCTTAACATAAGAAATTTATTTTTCTTGTAATGATTTTTAAAATAATTGCTTGTAGAGCTCGAGGAGACTCCATTCTTGGTGATATCCAAACCCTAACTGGAATAGTTATGAAAAACATGCTCTAGCTGACCATTTTACTAGGAAAGATCATCTAAACATCCACAGATGTCCCTTCTAACTTCAACAATTCTACAATTCTAAGAATAATCCTTTGACTCTGCAAATGAGCTGTGAAGTTTTTTCAGTTGCAAAGATATCTAATCTTGTTTTAAATATTACATGATCTCACCTCAACCTTGGAAAGTTCTTATTTAGTTAGTTTTGCTCTTGTTAGTAAAAACCATACTTTATTCCCAACCTACATGTGTGTAACTTTACTTTCTAAGTACTTTATATCGTAACTTTTATCAAGAGATATTAAAGTATTTTAACTATTATTACCATGACTTTCAACAGCACCCTGTTATCATTCTAGGTTTCATGAAAAGAGAAGGAAGTGCTCTCAATTTTCAATAAATTCTAGATGGTTGGTGATCCAGTCCCATCAGTTGTCCCATGAAAGACATAAACAACAACCTTTACCTTTGTACACACAGAATATGAGCACACATGGAGAAAACAGCTTTATATGCCAAAATGTTCTACAAGAAAATATATTGCATTCTAGTGAATCAATCAATAGCAGCTTCTCCATGTTTTTGTAGTGTAATATACACAACCTGTGTTAGCCAAGAAGACAACTGAGTTACTCATCTCCTAATTTTTCCAAAATTAGGCTACCAAACTGGTGCAGTGGTTAATTTTGGAACCACAACACAAACTGGTGCCCTAATGTCCATTAGATTTTGAATTCTCAGAGTCAAAAGCAATGTGCACTCTACCCCAATTCCACTCTATCATGTTCCCTGAAACGCTATCGTTCCTGAAATGGTAAGAAATATATCAGTAAAATGGAAGAAGTTATGGCTTTTACAGACTTTATGTTCCTAAAGCAAATCACAACCTTTGATAGAAGATTTGCATTTACTTTATAATGGAGATGCACATAGACGATAGCCTTGCATCCAAACAACTGACTAATGATGTTTTGAATTTATTTTCCAAACACAGATGTTACACAATGTTTTTGTGAATGTTAGCTCACTTTTTCCAGTGGTACAACTTTAATTTTCTTTTAAAGTTCATTATAAACTGAGGAATTTATTTTCCATGTTCTATTACTATACAGAAATAAGGTAAATTTAAAGAGCACTCTGTGTTGATCAGCGCTCAGTTTTAACCTCTATGGAGCTATACTAACCATCCAATCTTTATGAAGGGTGCTTATAAAGCTCTAATTCTTCAAATTAAAAATATTAATGAACCAGTAGAACAGTAGTTTAGACAGCAAATCAAGGCAGGGCTTTTCTTTTTTTTTTTTAAGAATTCTATAGACAACTTTTTTTAAAATCCAGAATGAACCAGAAAAGCCTTTTGTAATGAGAATGAAAGATCACAAAATGCCAAAGGAAGGTGTACTTTCTGCTGATATAAATTCTTGTAACAATATTTCAGCTCAGAAAATCTTCATCTCAGTAAAGCTTCAGAAAAGCTATATTTATGTACTCAACAGCTGAAAAACTTGCTCTACTTGCCGTATTTTCTTTTTTTTTTTTTCTCTCAGTCTCACATGACTTATCACTAAATATTATTGTCCAGCTTTGGCACTTAATTGTGATAACTTGAAAGAAATACAGATAAGAAATTAATTTGTTAAGGATGAGAAACTCTCCTAATTGGAAAGGAATAGTCCAAAGAACAATGTTTTGTTGACATAGGTTTAATACCTGACTAGCTTGATAACATAAAAAAGATTTCAGTACAATCTAAAAGCTGCCAAAATGTAAGTTTCATAAAGGATATGGTTGAACTCAGCTGAAGTCTATGAGATTCTATTTTTAATTTCAAAACTACAATTACTCTTTACCACATCAGCTATAATAGACTATAATCCACTGAAATGCTTGTTATGCTATAAAATGTATTTGTCTTCAGAAATATGTCTTTTGGCCTGCAGAGCTTTTACTGTGTTCTTAGAATATGCCATTACAGTTATAGCCAAATGGAACAGGTCAATTAAAACAAATAAACAGCTCTTTTTTTTTTTTTAGTGAAGTACTTCTCTTTATCTTTACGAAAATCATCCAAAGAACTGTAAAACAGTGCAGACCAGAAGTTAAATTGCATGAACTATGGAAGTTAATATTGAAATTAAAAGTTTGAATTATTATACATGTTCACATTTGTTTGTGAAAGGAGAAGAAACCGAAAGTAAGAAAGTAGTAATATGAGGAAGCATTAGCATACCTGTGAGAAAGCCAAGGACTTGTGACTGCCCCATCCCTGGCAGGGTTCAAGTGCTCAAGGCCAGGTTAGATGGGGCTTGAATCATCCTGGTCTAGCAGAACATGGCAGGGGTTTGGAACTGGATAAGCTTTAAGGTCCCTTCCAACTCAAAACATTCTGTGATTCTGTGATTCTATGAAGTACAAGTTACAGTTTCACATCAAAACAGCAAGCAGCAACACCAGCTTAAATTATTGTATCTTCATTCTTACCATGGCTGTTTCTTCATATTTCACGACCATAGCCCACCATAGCTGTAATGAGGGAGAGGAACGGAAAAGAAACAGTAACTGATTCCAAAAAGTCTAATTTTTTTGCATGTTATGAAATAAATAATAGTTTTATTTTCCAAATGACTGAGTGAAAAATAAGACTTTTCTGAAACTCCCTCCTGTTGATATTTTTTTACATGTGTTGAAACTTTTTTAATATGTTTCAGTCAATTTAACTTTGCACAGCCTACTGCTGTGTGGAGAATACCTGTGGAACTGAGACCTGGTAATACAGTCTTCTAATTTTCCACCAATATGGAATTCTCTCATAGTCTTAGCTCTTAAATAGCTTTATACATGAAGAGTTATTGATGATTCAGCTGTATATTTGTAAAGTTTATCTCTAAGTTTCTTTTCAGGCCTGCCTTTTAACTAGAAATAAATTACAATTCTACAATGCTACATTATTGAAAATTAAATTATTTTGAAAAACTATTATACAAAGGCCAATAAATTAAAGTATTTTAAGTACCCCTTTATTTTAGGAATAGAAGGAAAAAAGAAACCATGGTACAAGATCTAAGTATAATTTTTTAAAAATATATCTTTTGATAACAAACCAAGCTTTCCTATAATACAGTAAGAAAACTCAAGACATTTTGGAGTCAAAAATGCCAGGAGGCCTTCATGGATGCACAGGAAACTAGTGAGAAAAAAGAATCAAAGAATCATAGAATCGTAGAATAGTTAGGGTTGGAAAGGTCCTTAAGATCATCTAGTTCCAACACCCCTGCCATGGGCAGGAACACCTCACACTAAACCATGCCACCCAAGGCTGTGTCCAACCTGGCCTTGAACACCACGAGGCATGGAGCATTCACAACTTCTTTGGGCAACCCATTCCAGTGCCTCACCATTCTCACAGTAAAGCACTTCCTCCTTATATCCAATCTATATGCCCCCTTCAGATACTGGAAGGCTGCTATGAGGTCTCCACACAGCCCCCCCCAGGCTGAACAGCCCCAACTTTCTCAGCCTATCTTCATGTGGGAGGTGCTCCAGCCCTCTGAACATCCTCGTGGCCCTCCTCTGGACCTGTTCCAACAGATCCATGTCCTTTTTACGCTGAGGACAGCAGAACTGCATACAGTACTCCAAGTGAGGTCTCATTAGAGCAGAGCAGAGGGGCAGGATCCTCCTTCAACCTGCTAGTCACGCTCCTTTTGATGCAGCCCAGGATATGGTTGGCTTTCTGGGCTGTGAGTGCACACTGAAGCTGGCTCATGTTCATTTTCTCATCTACCAACACTTCATTTTCACATCGACCAACATCGACCCCAAGTCCTTCTCCGCAGAACTGTTCTGAATCGTTTTGCCCAACCTGTACCTGTGCCTGGGATTGCTTCGACCCAGGTGTAGAAGCTTTCACTTGTCATGGTTGAACTTCATAAGGTTGGCATCAGCCAACAAGTTGCCATCTGCTTACAAGCATGTCAAGGTCCCTCTGGATGGCATTCCTTCCCTCCAGCGTATCAACCAAACCCCACAGCTTGGTGTCATCAGCAAACTTCCTGAGGGCGCACTCAATTCCACTGCCCATGTCACTGACAAAGATGTTGAACAAGACTGGTCCCAACGCAGATCTCTGAGGGACACCACTGGTTACTGGTCTCCAGCTGCACAGTGAGCCATTGATCCGAATTCTTTGCCTGCAGCCATTCAAGAAAAAGCCCAATCAGAATTCAGTCTGGCCAGGGATGTCAAGGTTAACAGGAAGGCTATCTATAGGTATGCAGCAAACAAAGAGTAGAGATAATGTGGGACCTCTCCAGAAGGAAATGGGAGACCTGGCTACCCTGGATTCGGAGAAGGCTGAGGTTCTTAATGACTTCTTTGCCTTAGTCTTCAATGGCAAGTGCTCTGGCCACACCACTCAAGTCATGAACAACATATGCAAGGACTGTAAAAATGAAGACCTTATGCCCACTGCTGGAGAAGATAAAGTTCAAAATCATCTTCGGAACCTGAATGTGCACAAGTCCATGGGACCTGATGAAATCCATCTACGTGTCCTGAAGGAGCTGGCAAATGGAGTTGCTAAGACACTGTCCATCGTAATTGAAAAATCATGACAATCAGGTGAAGTTCCCAACAACTGGATAAAGGGAACTATAACCCCCATTTTCAAGAAAGGGAAAATGGATGACCCAGGGAACTACACACCAGTCAGTGTCACTTCTGTGCCTGGTAAAATCTTGGAGTAGATTCTCCTGGAAGGCATGTTAAGGCATATGAAAAACAACAAGGTGTTTGGTGACAGCCAGCATGGCTTCACTAAGGGAAATCCTGCCTAACCTATTTGGTGGCCTTCGATGATGGGGCTACAGAACTGATGGATAGGGGCAGAGCCGTTGACACTGTCTACCTGGACTTGGGCAAAGTGTTCGACACTGTCCTGCATGACATCTTTGTCTCTAAACTAGAAAGACATCAATTGATGGATGGACCACCCAGTGGATAAAGGATTGGCTGGATGGCGTCGTGCAAAGGTTTGCAGTCAACAGCTCAATGTCTGACTGGACAAGGGTAATGAGTGGTGTCCCTCAGGGGTAGGTGTTGGGACTGGTCCTATACAACATTTTTGATTGATGCACACTCAGTAAGTTTGCTGATGTCACCAAGCTGTGTGTCCAGTTTATACACTGGAGGGAAGGGATGGGATCCAGAGGGAGCTGGACCTGCTGGAGAGATGGGCTGATGCCAACTCCATGGAGTTCAACAAAGTGAAGTGGAGTGTCCTACATCTGGGTTGGGGTAATCCCAGGCACAGCTACAGGTTGGACAGAGAAGTGATTCAGAACAGCGCTGTGGAGAAGGACTTGGGGGTGTTGGGTGGTGAGAAAATGAACATGAGCTGGCTTCAGTGTGCACTCATAGCCCAGAAAGCCAACGGTATCCTGGGCTGCATCAAAAGGAGCATGACCATAAGGCTGAAGGAGGTGATCCTTCCCCTCTGCACTCGTAAGACCTCACTTGGAGTGTTGTGTGCAGTTCTGGTGTCCTCAACATAAAAAGGACATGGAACTGTTGGAACAAGTCCAGAGGAGGGCCACAAGGATGCTCAGAGGACTGGAGCACCTCCCATATGAAGATAGGCTGAGAAAGTTGGGGCTGTTCAGCCTGGAGAAGAGAAGGCTGCGTGGAGACCTCATAGCAGCCTTCCAGTATCTGAAGGGGCCTCCAAGGATGCTGGGGAGGGACTCTTCATCAGGGACTGTAGTGATAGGAGAAGGGGTAATGTGTTAAAACTTAAACAGGGGAAGTTTAGATTGGATATAAGGAGGAAGTTCTTTACTGTGAGGGTGGTGAGGCACTAGAATGGGTTACCTAGAGAAGCTGTGGCTACCCCATCCCTGGGAATGTTCAAGCCCAGGTTGAGTGGGTCTTGAAGCAGCCTGGTGTAGCAGAAGGTGTCCCTCCCCATGGCAGGGGTGTTGGAACTGGATGATCTTAAGGTCCTTCCCAACCCTAACCATTCTGTGATTTTATGATCTGTGAGATAGGTGTCCATGTATAAGCACCTAATTTTTACTTCATTACCTGATGAGTACACATTTTAAAATGCAGGAACTTGTTTGCAGATACATCTGGAAGAATGCTTCAAGTAATTCATGAAAATGATAGTTGGGAGAGGAATAAGATAAATTAATAACTTCAGCAGTGAAATAGAGTGATCCATTCTGTGAATAATGAACAAGAAAAAATAATTTAACATATGCTGCTGAACAAGCTGAATGAATAGGCAAGAATGTGTTTTATCGTGGACATTCAAGATACACAAGATCAAGTAACACAACTACTGGAAAGGCTTTCCATACATCTTACAAAACTTGGCACTACACGTTTCAAAGCTGACATTCATTTTTGCAACATAGTTGTTTATCAATGTGCTACAGTTTTGATGCATAAGAAAATTCCTGATTTAGTTCACTGAAGTCATTCTGAAGACCTGTGAAAGTGATGAAATGAGCACTTGCTCATCAACACAGAGTCAGACAACAGCTGCAGAAACCAAATCTCAGTAGACTTCAGGATTCAGAATTGATTGCTAGTGTTATGATTTATTCCGGTCCTAATGGAAAAAGCCCCATGGAGTGGACTGAAGGGACTTCTTTTTTTCCCATAAATCCAGACTTAGAACTTACCAATTAATTGAATATTATTTTTTATTCCAAAAAACAGTTTTCCTCTTGGCCCAATGCTTCATTTCACTTCTAAAAGAAAGGCAGATATCTCAATACAAAGTACAGGATGAGAAGAAGCATTTATCCCAGACTCATTTCCTAAACCTCAGTTAAAGAGTGCTGCTGATGGTACAGTTAGTGTCTTTATGGGACTCAGCTGCAGACATCTCCTCTCCAGAGGTACCGGTGAGTGAGGCACTGGGGAACTGTGAAAAGGCACTTCCCAAAGCATGTTTTTGGTGGGACTGAGAGTTGGGGCCATGCTATAGAGGACTCTGAGGTTCTGTATGGAAGTCCAAGTGAACATACCCTGTTTGGTGCAATTCTGTTGAAATGGAAATTCTGCATGAGGTGTGATTTTAAAATTGACAGAGAGCCTCAGGGCCTGCCTTTCTACTAGTCCTAGCAAACCCTTGGTGTGCTTCAGAGTCTGCTTCAGACTCTAGAGATTTTCTCAGCTTAAAAGTACTGACTTAACTGTCTTTTCATGACCTTATAGAATTATAGAATTGCTAGGGTTGGAAAGGATCATGTAGTTACAATCCCTCTGCCATGGGCAGGCTGGCCTCACCCTAGACCATGTCACCTTCAAGAATATAGGAATGTTATTCTTAGATTATGATGGTGTAAGATTTCTTAGTCTGTAAGAAAATCTGTAAACTGAAAAAACCTCCTTCACACTCTCCTTCCTTGCCTAAACAAAAAAACAAACCAACTAATCAACCAAACAAAAACAGTAGTGTTTGTTACTTTCTAAATTCTTCATTTTTAACTCCAGTGATGCTTACCTGTAGGGCTGTGGTGGGTTGGCCCTGGCTGGAGGCCCCAAAGCTGCTCTATCACTCCCCTCATCATCTAGAAGTGGGAGAGAAAATAATACAAAAGGCTCAGGGGTCAAGACAAAGAAAGTGGGAGATCATTCAACAATTAATGTCATAGTCAAAACTGTTGTGACTTGGGGAACTTAGTTTAATTTATTATGAATGAAGTCAGAGTAGGATAATGAGAAATACAGCCAAATTTTAAAATCACTTTCCTCCACCCCTCCCTTCCTTTTGTGCTCAGTGTCACTCCTGAATTCTTCACATCCTTCCCTCCAGCAGCGCAGGGGGACGGGAATGGGGGTTGTGGTCAGTTCATCACATGTCTCTGCTGCTAATTTGTCCCCAGGAAGAACTCCTCACACTCCTCCCCTGCTCCAGTGTTGGCTCCTCTCTCCACAGGGCCACAGGTCTTGCCAGGAGGCTGCTCCAGCCAGGGCTTCCCACAGGCTCACAGCTTCCTGTGAGCTACAGGGGGATATCTGCTACAGGGGGATATCTGCTCCACCATGGACTGCATGATGGGCTACAGAAAAATCTCTGTTCCGGTCCCTGAAGCTAATCTTCCCTTCTTTCTGCACTGACCTTGGGGTCTGCAGAGCTGCTTCTCTCACATATTCTCACTTCACCCTCAAGCGACAGTTGCCATAATGCAGTTTCCCACCCCACACCCCCCAACTGTGTTCTCCCAGGGGTGTTTCCACCATCAGTGATGGGCTCCACCTTGGCCAGCATCTTCGAGCCAGCTGCATTGGCTCTGCTGGACATAGGAGACACTTGTAGCAGCTTCTCACAGAAGCCACCACTGCAGCCTCCCCAGTACTTAAGCTATGCTATGCAAACCCAGTAAAATGGCCCTGAAAGTGGAATCAGGGAATGAAGGACACAGGAATGAGGTCCTCTTTGAGAACAGTATGTACTTGATAGGGAAGGGGAAAACAAGGCCAACAATAAGGAGACTAGGGGCTATACAACAACTATAAGAGTTGCAGATGCTGCATAAATTAAAGCCACATCTCTATGGTCAGCTCTGTAGAACACTGATACTTCCTTGGCGCAACATCCTATCTTGGAGCCAGTTCACCCTAAAATGAATTAATTCAGAATGGGTGTGAAGACTGCTTCAAGTTGTGTCCATACACATGAACCGCTTAAAAAAATTATACTAATTGCATTTCCAAACTTGGGAACTTTTTTCTTTTCAGTTGTTTTCTTTCACACTTCATGACGGACATATCCAGAAGCCTGTCTTTGTCAAAATTTAACAACAAAACAGTAAAAAACTATGTCATTCCCCATCTTCAGAGCTGAGAGGCTATATATCACATTTATTCTGGGCTCAGAGTGTTGATTTGGAGTAGATGGCTGTACAAATGTTAGAAGATATATGAGTGATTTGGGAAGCTACTAATCTACTGAATTGGTGGTTTGGGTACAGGAAAGAGTTACGCATCATGCATAACAAGTAGGATACCACTAAGCTTTTTGAGTCAACACATGCACAAATTAATGAATAAATTGTGTTTTCTTGAAAAGAATCATGGCATTGTAGAATCACAGACTAGTTGGGGTTGGAAAGGACCTTAAAGCTCATCCAGCTCCAACCCCCTGCCACAGGCAGAGACACATTCCACTAGACTAGATTGCTCCAAGCCCTATCCAATCTGGCCTTGAACACTGCCAGGGATGGGGCAGCCACAGCTTCTCTGGGCAACCTGTGCCAGCACCTTACCACCCTCAGGGTGAAGAAGTTTTTCCTAGTATCTAATATAAATCTCCCCTCTTTCAGTTTAAAAAAGAATGATTATACTGGAACCTAATGTGAGAGATGCTGAACTGGTTAGTGTCAGCAGACAGGCTAATGCTTTCTGGTTTGGGGGTTTTTTTGTCTTCACATTTAAGGCATATCTGGTTTCCTCAAACTGGTCTGTCTGCACTGGCTGTTGTTTGTTAGGGTTTTTTACCTCTTTTTCAAGAGGTTCAAAAGTGCTATCCAAAGACTTTTAAAAGGAAAATAACTTTCCCAGGAATAGGTAGGATAAAAGGTTACTACTCTCTTCCTGGGAAGAGTAATGACCACAGCTATAGTGCATCTGTTTTAAATCACAGCATTCTCGCAGCAAAGATAGAAAGCTATAAAGTTTATAAAACCATAAACTTTGTTAAAATTATCTTTGTGGTACTAGAGGACAAGCTGCGGAGGAATTAGCAGGATTTAAAAAAAATGTACTGCTCAATGTGTGAAGAGTTACTTGTCATGCTTTTTTTTTAAAGGAAGATCCATTTTTTTCATTCTTCCCATGTGCAAGTGCAGATCATTCTCTTGAACTGAAAGAATCTTGCCTGTTCAGCTGCTTTACATGAGATTGTCATCCTGATGGTGCCCTGTAAACCTCAATGTCCTTATTTTTCACCTGGGCAAATGACTTGACTCTAATGTTAAGTTCCTGCTTTTTGCAGAAATGCAGCACCAGAACACACACCTGTGAAAGCCTAGTATTAGTAGCAGAGTTCAGGCAGGTCTCTGAAGGTCACAAGTGTTCACTGAGGACAAAGCAGTAGGAAATGGAGGAGTTGATGAACTTCTGGAGGTCTCCAGTGCCTAATTATTTCAAATGATGTCCTTCTTACAGATTAATACTGGAGGAAGTTAAACAAAGTTAATTAGCATGCACTTTGACAGTTTGCTCAGTTTAATTATTTTGCTGCATTCTATTATGGCAGAGTATACAGGTAGCAATAATGATGAAAATGCCTTGTAAAAGCACTTGCTTGGCTGATGAGCTCCATACCATGAATGACTGCTTTTGTGGCATTGCTGCCGAGTGTTGTGGTTTTTTTTTATGTTAGCTGAGCAGACTTTGTTGCTAGAGCTGCAGCCAGACACCTAATTGTCATGGGAAACTAGGGAGTTAAATAATAGTGTGGTATATGATCATCAATCTTACTTGATTAACACAGTCGAAAGAAGCAAAATAAAAAAACCCCACAGTATTTTGTGTGTTGTAGTCTCATAAACTAAATGGAAGAAAGTAGTGGTGTTTTAATGGTGCAGTACTCCATTTAAAACTTTGGGAGATACAGTTAGTATTTTGCAACATTCAGAAGGATCACATTTTTGGCAAAAACGAATAGACTACAAGTGTATACATGTGTATACAACTTAGAGTAGGGTGCAGTTAGCATGGTTGTTAGAAAGATATGACCAGTATGAATCCCAGCTGTGATCTCCTTCACTCCCACCCTCCCACCCCCCCATGATATAAAC
Organism: Neopsephotus bourkii; assembly: GCF_033783945.1. Classification (NCBI taxonomy): domain Eukaryota; kingdom Metazoa; phylum Chordata; class Aves; order Psittaciformes; family Psittacidae; genus Neopsephotus; species Neopsephotus bourkii. The sequence continues at coordinate 102,720 of NW_026901012.1, read as the reverse complement.
TGGTACCCATCTTTGGATATTATTTTCTCAGGAGAGTGAGAATCCAGACCAACTGGTTTTCCTGCCAGTCTTAGAAAATAAAATAACACTTGCATTTTTTTTTCGCCTGTAAACACCAGAAAGAGAATAGTTCTCAACAGTTAGCAATAAATTACATACGATTGTAGTTTAGTAGGAAAAACTTAAAACTGGATGTCTATTGGTTCTTATCCATTTTCTTACTGGTCATATTGTAGATGTTGTATTGAGCTGAGTTCCTGATTGCATTTTTACTGATGTAAATCAAAACCCCTGACATTTTCAGACAGACACTCATAAGGTCAGAGGGGCACTTGAAGACTCTTCAGGCAGGCTGTTTCTATGTTACATCTCTTCTCAGGGCAGGCAATGTTCTCATGTGCCAATTATGAATGCTCACAATCACCAGCACACATCTATTCAGGTCAAAAGGACTGCAAGATTTTTTAAAAACCTGGTCAACTGTAAACATTGCCTAGCAGGATAGACACTATCATGCTTTGGGTTGCAGAGATTCAGCATTTACAGTAAAGTGTCCTTACTTAACCTCTTTCTTTTCCAGTGAGAAATGTAGATTTTTTTTATTTAAAAGAATATCTTGATCATGTATGTGAGAATTTCTACAGTCTCTCTTGACATCCAAGCTGAAGGGCAAAACATTTTCCCTGCTGATCCCCAAAACAAAGTAAAAAAGGAAAGCTAGGCAACATGCCTGCATGCAAGGGCAGAGTGCCAAATGGTGCTAAGATAAAGCTGTTCTGTGTTGTACAGAAGTAACAATGGCAGAAAGGAAGTTAAAACTTATAGTTATCATGTTATAACCCTTCAGAGATGAGAATCTCACATATTTAGGGGATGACAAAACCGGTCGACTTGGATCAGAGCACAGATGGTAGAGAAAAGATATTCACCACTGCATGGATCTGCCTTTGTTATTATCATGGTTTGCAGCCATTAAGTCTAACAAAGCTATCATGCTCAAAGATCCCCAGGAAAGGAAAAAAAGATCTGCCAAAGAAGTGATCTTATCACTTATAAAATCTGGCCAATTGCAGAGCTCTAATGATGAAGCAGGACATTACTTGAATAAACTTTGCGACTTTACTTAGAAAAGCTGACAGTGGTAAAGGCAACAAAATGTTAAAGTACAACAACAGATCTGAATACAGTGCTTGCTCTATACTGTATTTGATGCCTTGTGTTTGCTATGCCACGTCTCTTGCTGGTCCATGCCTGAGTGAAGTACTCACTCTCCCAAGGTTTTTTGCTTGGTGGCAGAAGTCTCAGGACTTCTGTTCTTACTTCTGAAATTATCAGACAAACAATAAATAACCTGACCAGCCCTTCCTGAGAAGCAATGAGTAGTCATGAAAGTAATGTATTACTGAAAAGTGAGGAATAAAATTGAAGGCAAATATGACATTTTTTATTACCATGAGAAACTTTACAAGAGCAAAACAGGCAAGGCTGTGTCTTTGGAGAGCAGGGCTTCAAATCTAAACTTAGTGTACTTACGAGTTGGACATTTACTTAGGAAATCTTTTCTTATGCTCTAAGAAATTTCTTAATTCAAATATAGTGTTCCAAAATTTTTTCTATGATAAAATATTTTTTCAAAGCCCTATGTCAGTGAAAATCTGTTTCCTTTCTGCTCTACAGAGCTCCATGATGTGGAGCTCTCTGGTGGGGCTCCACGAGGACCACCAACACAACGCATAGCAACTGAAAGGATTTATTTTGGAATATTTCCCATTAACTCTCATTCTCTGCCACTATCCCCTCACTTTTTGAGTTTGCACCTCAACAACCAGAGTGTATTTTCCTTTCCTTCGCATTCATATCACTTTTCCATTTGGCATCCACCATAAACTTATTTTCCTTGTCTTCCTTTAACAAAACACATTAGGAAAAACCCTGGAAAAAAAAGGAAAACTTGTAGAGAACTGTATAAATTTACAAGCTTCAATAAGGAAAAATTTTTTTCCTTCTGAGAAAATAATCTCCTCTGAGATGTCAGGCTGTTTTGGCACTGGGTTGATCAGTAACCTTGCTCTAGTCTAACAACCTAAAAAGCCTCATGGGTTAAAACCTGGTTCCTCCTATTTTGATTTGGGACTGGCAAATGCCTCTTATTCAGTGTTTGCAATGGAGCTAGTGAAAGACTACATAAATACCCTTGTAAAGAACATGCTTGCAAATTTCCTTTGGGTCAAGAAGATAATTTGTTCTATTAATTATCATCCAGGCCACTGAGATTTAAATACAACTTGTAGAATGCTAAGCAAAATAGGCTACCAGGGCCTAATATCTACTGTTCTACTTGATTAAACACAACACAGGTGCCACTGGACCTCTTGGAACTACATAATATACTTTTATACCCAGATGCCCCAGTTTCTTCTTCATTTGCATTTACTCAGACTTTTAAATTACAGTATTTGCTATCAAATCTCTCATGCAGAGAGAAAGTCTAAAAAAAAATAGCTCTCTTCAGCCCAGTGCTTTTTCCTTTTTCTCTTTTCTCCTTCTTATGGTCTAAACCTCAAATTAACTTCAGGTAGAAATGGTAAGCTGTAGTGTGGTTTTATTTGTACCAGAAATGAAGGGTCAGCTTTTGACATGCTTAGTCACAGCAAGGGGTAGTTTAACTCCCCTGTAGTAATAAGGGACATTTAATAGGGTGTTACTGACAGCAAGTGTCATAGGATCTGGTTCTTAAAATATACTTCTAAAACAGTTCATTTGAAAAAGCATAGCCAATAGATATGAAACAGTGCTAGGGTATTGTATATTTATTTTTTGAACAGAATAGTAGCTGGATCTTTTTTTAAAGAAGATTTAAAGGGAAATCAAATCACATGTTTGAATGGAAAATTTTAATATCAGACCAATGTCATTTTAAAATGAAACACTGGAAACATTGTTTAACTGAGTAAAATTACTTTTATCCCAGTATCAATCATCTCTGAGAAGAGCTGAAGTTGAAGAAATATAAAAAATATTATTCATTAATATTCTTCAAAACCATAAAATTTTATGTAACATCCCAGTAATTAATATTAATTGTATATTAAATGTAGTTGTGGCAAATCACCAAAGAACATGTTGCTAGTAAGCAAGATGCGGGGGGGGGGGCCCCCCCCCCAATAAATTGTCAAATAGCAAATAAGAATAAGCAATGTATACAATTTTCTCAATCACTAAAAATGAGGTCCTATGTGTTTGTTCAAATTCTGCAGTCAAGTAAGGGGTTGGCATATTTGTGTGACAAATACCTGTGAAGGATGCATTATTCCCTTAACAGGAGAAAGGTCAACAAGTACCTAGACATGAAATAATATCATTATCATAAAACACATATGTACAAAAACTTTTAGTAGACGTTGTTTAAAGAAGTATACTATAAAATTACAATGCATGATCCCAGTTAAACAGATGAGTTATTGAAACCTTTTAGAAAATATTTTTTTCCAAAAATAAGTTAGATAGATAACCTTGTTAAGAACACTGACAAGTTTTGCAAGTATAATAAATGTGCAATGAGTGTATGTTTCTTATTCATGATTTGAACTTTCAGCTGCAGGCAAGCATTCTCTGTGTAAAAAAATGAAGAAATTGAATTGCAAATAAATTAGACTTACAGTCATACAAAACCAGATCAATGCTGGAGATGACAGTATTCAAGTATTCCACTGGACCACATGTCCTGGGTTCAGCAGTAGCCGTCATTTTTCTCCTTAGTAGCTGGTGCAGTGTTGTGGTTTTGACTTTCAGCCTGGGAACAGCACTGGTAATACTGGTGGGTTTAATTGCTGCTCAGTAATGTTTCCTCTGACTTTCTGAGCCTCATGCTCTGCCAGAGAAGAGGGGAAGTCAGGAGGAAGCAGCGACAGGACACCTGACCCAAACTAGCCAGAGGCATTCCAAACCACAGCACGTCATGCCCAGTATATAAACTGGGGGCAGTTACCTGGAAGGCCCAGATCACTGCTCGGATCAGGCTGGGAATTGGTCTGTGAGTAGTGAGTGATTGTATTCTCTTCCCTTGTTATTTCCCTTATTATTATTGGTGGTAGCAGTATCGGTTTGTGTTATACCTTAGTTACTGGACTGTTCTTATCTCAACCCATGGGAGTTACATTCTTTTCATTCTCCTCCCCATCCCTCTGGGAGCTGGGGGAGGAAGAAGGAGGGAGTGAGGGAGTGGCTGCGTGGTTCTAGGCTGAGGGCTGGGGTTAAACAGGACAGTTCCTCATGGCACCCAGTGTGGGGCACACAGGGTTGAGATAGCGACAGATCTGACCAGAGTGTGTATAATCGGATTTGTGGTAAGCATTCACTGTTTCGGATTAATAGTCACTCGTCACAATGCTGATTTATTGGCTCTCAAAGCTGTTGCTCTTGATATCAGAGTTTCAGCATTTCATGGCTTCCTTATAGCTGGTACTTGCTGTTTCAGTGTCTGTCACTGGGGGTGCTGGGTTTCTTGTTTCGCTGTACCTTATGGCAATGACTTGTAGTACAATAGATTCATTAATCATGAAACTGGTCTGACTTCCATTCTGAGTGTGGTCATCACCTCTATACTTTGGGAGGCATATAATCGAAGCGTTTAGCAATTACACATCTTTTTTTCCCTCCTCGGGTGCTCATGGAAGGAGACATTCCCTTATGAAGGAGACATTCCCTTATGCTCCCAGCTTCCCCACCAGACTATTTACAGCATCATTTGAGAGTTCTGAAGGTTTTGAATGGCCTTTGGGCACCCTTGAGACCTGCCTGCTGACTGTGATGCAGATCATCATGTTGGCACCACGTTTACCCACAACCATTTCATCTGATCTCAAAAGTTAAGCAGGATAGAGTTTGGGTCTTGTCTAGGGTAAGACGACAATATAGTAGGACCAAGAGATTTTCCCTGAGGCTGGACAGTCATGAGTGGCAGGGTGTGTGCGATAGTATGGGTAAGTATCTAGGCCAGTGGGCCCCTCCAGTGCTTTGGAAATGTCGGACATGGAAGGCAGCTGTATGGAGTCCCCAGGGACGAGTTACAGAAACTGCTGAAGGAGAGGGTGAATTGAGTCGGTTTGCCAAGGTGAAAGCCATCCAGCTGCCTTTGGACATTGCTGAACGAGAAAAGTGGCCAGTACTTTATCTCTATACTGACTCATGGATGGTGGCAAATGCCCTGCGGGGGTGGTTGCAGCAATGGAAGCAGAGCAACTGCCAATGCAAAGGTAAACCCATGCTGGCTGCTGCACTGTGGCAAGATAGCTCTGCCCTGGTGCAGAACCTGGTGGTGAAGGTACGCCATGTAGATGCTCATGTACCCAAGAGTCGGGCCACTGAGGAACACCAGAACAACCAACATATTGATAAAGCCGCTAAGACTGAAGTGGTTCAGATGGACTTAGATTGGCAACATAAGGGTGAACTACTTTTGGACTGATGGGCCCATGACATTTCAGGCCATCAGGGCAGAGATGCAACATATAGATGGGCCTGTGATAGAGGGGTGGATTTAACAATGGACACTATTGCCCAAGTTATTCATGAGTGTGAAACGTGCTGCAATTAAGCAAGCCAAGCAGTTAAAGCCTCTTTGGTATGGAGGACAATGGCTGAAGTACAGATATGGGGAGGCCTGGCAGATTAACTATATCACACTATATGCCACCAACCCACCAAGGCAAGTGCCATGTGCTTACCATGATGGAAGCAACCATCAGATGGCTGGAAACATACGCTGTGCCCCACGCCACTGCCTGGAACACTATCCTGGGCCTTGAGAAACAAATCTTGTGGTGACACAGCAACCCAGAGACAACTGAGTCAGACAATGGGACATTTCTGGAATAACCTTATAGGCACTTGGGCCAAAGAGCATGACATTGAGTGGGTATATCACATCTCCTAACGTGCACCAGCCTATGGGAAAATAGAATGGTACAATGGACTGTGTGGGACTTTCAAGCATTGGGCGACACATTCACCAAAAGCTACCTGGTTGTTAAACACCAGAGGATCTGCCAAAAGGGCCAACCCAGCCCAGTCAGAACTTTTATATATTGTAGAGGGGGATAAAGTTCCTGTGGTGCACATAAAGAATTTGCTGGGGAAGACAGCTTGGGTTATTCCTGCTTCAGGTAAAGGCAAACCCATTCGTGGATTGCTTTTGCGCAGGGACCTGGATATACTTGATGGGTAATGCGGGAAGATGGGGAAGTCAAACATGTAGCTCAAAGGGATTTGATTTTAGGGGAAAACAGCCAATGAACTCAATTGTATGCTATTGCCTGATATGTAGCACTTTTATAGCCCACCAGGTAGATGTCTTCAGATCACCAGTGACGGGCCTTGACTTCCTTCCAACCATCATCCCAACAGAGAATGAACTTTGACAAAACCAGACAAGCTCAGCAGTGACCAAACAAGTTCCACAGTGTCATCAGCAGGCAACAGTTCAACACTGCACACCATCTCTCCTGGTCTAAAAGACTGTTACAAGAGGTGGAGCCTGACATCATGGACCGAATGGACTCATCAGGTTTATAGGGACTTGTCCATGCACTAAGGAATGATATCTCCTTTGTGTGTGTGTGTGTGTGTGTGTGTGTGTATACATATACATATACATATGTCGTGGGGAAAGAGCTTGCGTGCCGTTGTGAAGTTGGGAGTTATGCTGGTGGTGGCTTATGCTTCCGGTAGGGTCTCCCATGCCAGTCAGCTCTCAAATGAAGGGTCAGACAAAATGTGTCCATGGGCAGGATGGGCTCACTAGCCTTCAGGCAACCATCCTAGGAGAAGGACAACTCCAACTTCAAACCCGGGCAGATGGAGCTCCTATAGTCCTGTAATGCCATCCATCTAAGAGAAGGATACTCTAATCACACCTACGACCTGAGGACTTTGCTGTCACCATCCAAGCTCGCTAGGCCCTGGCAGATAAACCTCAGGTGTAAAGGGTGAGGCCAGTTCTGCGCATGCTGTGCCTCACCTAAAATAAATCCACTGCGCAGGCCCGAAGGGTTTACCTACACTTGCAAAGCCCTGTAGCGACAGGCGAGGGATGAAACAGCAGGTGATAAGGTGCACTGGAAGTCGCAGACCCAACCCTGCGTGCAGGCGGTTCAGGACATTGGTCGCTCAAGTCTGACCCAGGAGATGACAGTCTTGTTCGTCAGCACCCTGAATGACCAAGCAGCCTTTTTCAAGGACAGCACTGCTTGCTCCATATAGAGAGAGGCCTAGAAAAGGTGGCCTAACCAAAGCTCATCCCCCCTCCACCTGGTTGGCTAGCCGCGGCCAACGGGCATCTTCTATTGAGGTCAATTAAAGACAAAGAGATAAAGTCATACACCTGCCTCCAAAGGTGTGTCCAGATTGACACTCGCATGTTGGGACATCAGAACCATGCTTGATACAGTGAACAGTGGGCATCCTGAGCGCCATTTTGCACTAATTGCCCATGAATTGTCACAACTTAACATCAATATCGCTGCTCTCAGTGAAGTTCGCCTTCATGAGGAAGGTAGTCTCAAAGAACATGGTGCTGACTATACACTCTACTGGTCAGGCAAACCCAAAACTGAAAGTCATCTTTCTGGAGTCAGCTTCATGATTAAAAACTCCATCATCTCTAAACTTGAAAATTTGCCGATAGGTCATTCCTACCGTATTATCTCCTTATGTCTTCCACGACACAATAAGCAACACGTTGTTCTTTTCAGCATATATGCTCCAACTCTGCAAGCTGACCCTGCAGAAAAAGAAAAATTCTACTCCGACCTGCATCACCTCAGTCAGAAAGTTCCTATAGAAGATAAGATCATAATCCTTGGTGACTTCAACACCCGAGTAGGAAAGAACTTTGAAGCCTGGAAAGGAGTACTAGGCAAGCATGGTGTTGGCAGCTGCAATGATAACGGTCACCTCCTCCTAGAGTTCTGTGCAGAGCAGCAGCTTACCATCACCAACACTATCTTCCAGCAGAAAGACAGCTGGAAGACAACCTGGATGCGTCCTCGATCTAAACACTGGCACCTTATTGATTATGTTTTAGTGCGCCAGAGAAATATTCGTAGTGTCTGCCAGACCAGAGTGATGCCTAGTGCAGAATGACAAACAGACCACCGCCTTGTGCGTTGAAAACTTAATTTCCACTTCAAGACCAAACCTAAGAGGGGCGGCATTCCAAGGAGGAGGCTCAATGTTGATAATCTTCAAATAGCTGCAGTGAGGGACAGCTTTCAGGCTAACCTTCAAACTAGGCTTGAAGACCAACTTATAGATTCTTCTCCTGAAGCGCTTTGGCAACATATCAAAAATAGCATCCTGCAGTCCTCCGTAGAATCCATTGGGTTCTCCTCAAAGAAAAACAAAGACTGGTTTGACGATAGCAACCAGGAGGTCCAGGAATTGCTGACAAAAAAAGAGATCTGCTCATCAAGCACACCTCGCTCAGCCACTCTGCCATGTAAGAAAAGCAGCCTTTCGTCTTGCATGTAGCAAACTCCAACAGAAACTTAGAGACATCCAGAACAAGTGGTGGCTCAACCTAGCAGAAAAGACTCAACTATGTGCAGATTTGGGTGACCACAGAGGATTCTATGAGGCTCTGAAGGCAGTGTATGGACCCACATTCCAGGTTCAAAGCCCCTTACTTGGTGCAGATGGCCAAACGCTTCTTATAGATAAAATCTTCATCTTGAATCGTTGGTCTGAACATTTTCAAACCCTCTTTAGTGCTAATCGTGTAGTCCAAGGCGAAGGAATCCAGCACATTCTGCAACATCCGGTGAAAAACGAATTGGATTTAGCCCCTACCATGGGAGAGACTCTTAAGGCCATACAGCAGGTGAAAACTGGCAAGGCAGCTGGGGTTGACGGAGTCCCACCTGAAATATGGAAGCATGGAGGCCAAGCACTTCACGCTAAATTTCATGAGCTAGTTGTGTGCTGTTGGGAACAAGGCAAAATACCGTCAGACTTTCGTGACGCAATCATCGTCACTCTGTATAAGAAAAAAGGTGCCAAGTCAGACTGCTCAAACTACTGTGGTATAACTCTGCTCTCCATTGCTGGTAAAATTCTTGCAAGAATACTATTGAACAGACTAGCACCTGCTATCGCAGAAGAACTTCTACCTGAAAGTCAGTGTGGTTTCAGGGCTAATAGAAGTACCACAGACATGGTATTTGTTCTCAGACAATTGCAAGAAAAGTGTAGAGAACAGAATAAGGGGTTATACGTAACTTTCGTTGACCTCACCAAAGCTTTTGACACTGTGAGCAGAAAAGGCTTGTGGCTGATATTGGAACTATTAGGTTGTCCCCCCAAGTTCCTCAAAATGATTATTCTGTTACATGAGGATCAGCAAGGCCAAGTCAGGTATGGTGATGCACTCTCTGAGCCTTTCCCAATAACCAATGGTGTGAAACAAGGTTGCGTTCTCGCACCGACCTTATTCACAATCTTCTTCAGCATGATGCTCCAAAGGGCTACGGCAGACCTCGACGAACAAGACGGCATTTATATTCGATATCGTACCAATGGCAGCCTATTCAATCTAAGGCGACTGAAGGCCCACACTAAGACCCTAAACCATCTTGTCCGTGAACTGCTCTTTGCTGATGATGCCGCCCTTGTTGCCCACACAGAAGCAGCTCTGCAGTGTTTAACATCTTGCTTTGCGGAGGCGGCTGAGGTTTTTGGGCTGGAAGTCAGCTTGAAGAAGACAGTAGTCCTCTACCAACCTGCACCGCAAGAAGATTATCGCCATCCCCATATTACCATCGGCGAGTCAGAGCTTAAGACAGTTCAGCAGTTCAGCTATCTGGGAAGCATCATTTCCTTGGATGCCACGATCGACAAAGAGATAGACAACAGAATAGCAAAGGCATATAGAGCCTTTGGAAAACTCCATAAAAGAGTCTGGTGTAATAAACACCTGAAGAAAAGTACAAAGATCAGTGTCTATAGAGCCATTGTATTGTCTACTCTTTTATATGGGTCTGAATCACAGGTCATCTACTGTCATCACCTGCGACTCCTGGAACGCTTTCATCAGCGCTGCCTCCGTGCAATTCTAAACATCCATTGGACTGACTATGTGTCTAATGTCACTGTCCTCGAACAGGCAGGGGTCACCAGCATTGAGGCCACATTGCTGAAATTGCAGCTGCGCTGGGCAGGGCACGTCCCTAGGATGAACGATCACCGCCTCCCCAAGATCGTGTTTTACGGTGAACTTGCCACCGGTAGCCGCAAGAGAGGTGCCCCAAAGAAGAGATATAAGGACTCCCTGAAACAATACCTTAGCCTTGGCCATATTGACTACCATCAGTGGTCCACCTTGGCCTCCAATCAGGAGACTTGGAGGCACACCATACATAATGCCGCTGACTCCTTTGAGAGCTCACAAAGAACTACTCTCGAGGAGAAAAGACAACGCAGGAAGAATCGCGCCCCACCTGTTCCACCCAAGAAGACCTTCTGCTGTGCTTTTTGTAGCCAGAATTGCCTATCCCACATTGGCCTCCTTAGTCATCAGCGTGCTTGTAGTAAGCGTGGGTAAAGCCCTTCCCAAATCTTTGTTCGCGAAGTCAAGCCATGATGATGATGGGAAAAAAGTGATGGTATATTGAAAAATGTGGGATCTGAGCATTATGTGAATGGTATGGAATAAGGGTGAACACTGGCCTGGGTTCAGCAGTAGCAGTCATTTTTCTCATTCTTAGTAGCTGGTGTGGTGCTGTGTTTTTGACTTTCAGCCTGGGAACAGTGCTGACAACACCGATGTTTTTAGTTATTGCTAAGTAATGTTTACTCTGACCAAGGACTTTCTGAGTCTCATGCTCTGCCAGGGAGGAGGCAAAGCTGGGAGGAAGCAGAGTCAGGACACCTGACCCAAACTGACCAAAGAGGTATTCCATACCACAGCACATCATGCCCAGGATGTAGAACTGGGGGCAGTTACCCGGGAGGGCTAGATCACTGCTTCATTGGTCTGGGTATCGGTCGGTGGGTGGTGAGCAGTTGTATTCTCATCCCTTGTTATTGGTGGTAGCAGTAGTAGTTTGTGTTATACCTTAGTTACTGGACTGCTCTTATCTCAACCCATGGGAGCTGCATTCTTTCAGTTCTCCTCTCCATCCCTCCACAAGTGGGGGGAGGAAAAAGGTGGTGAGTGAGCAAATGGTTGTGTCGTTCTGAGTTCCCAGTTGGACTTAAACCACAACATCACATTAACTTCTGAAAAGCCCACATCCCATAGTCACGAGCTGTTTTCTCTTACCATGCTGTGAGCATTTTGTACTAGCAAAAACATTACATCAAAGTACACTTTTTATAATAATATAATCTCATTAAACATTAAATAAATTAATTATAAACAATGTATTTACCGTTTAAAACAAATCAAAACCCAAGCATGTATGTCTGTGCACAGGAACAGACTTCTGCAGTTCAGTTTATGTTTCACCAGTTTAGCCTGGTGAAACTCAGAATCTGTGCTCTAACTTCTGTGAATTAAGGGAAGCAGGGTCCCTCTACAAACTGGAAGCATATTCTGTTTCTGTATCTCCTCAGACATAACAGCCAATGTATTGCTTACCATGGAGACAGGGACACCAGTAATACATCCCAGTTCTCTAAGTTAGAGCTTTGCATGTCTGCAAAACAACAAAGAAATTACTATGATGTTCATCCTAAAAAAAGACAGAAAAGGAGAATGAGACAGAAAAGAAGTGTATGGGAAGCAAAGAAGTCGTCGGAGAAGCACTCTATTGGTTTGACTCTGTTCCTTTGCCTCCTAATATGAGAAAGCCTTTCATTATTTTCCTTTATTTTTTTGGGAAAAAAAAAAAAAAGTCAATATTTCACCTTCAGATTCCCCATCTTTCATTAACATATAAGTAGCCCATCACGAGTATTCTTCACCTATTTTTTAGCTGCATGCAGCTTCTGCTTTTAAGATTAGGTAAATACTTTATTATATTGTTTTTCATGTTTCCAGCTGTTCTAACTACATAGCAGAAGTCTCTGCCCTACTTTATTCAGACTCCTAAATCTAACACTATCCCTTTTTAACAGCTTGTGAATGGAGTCCTGGGAACACACAAAATAGGCCAATGATATGGAGTGAGGCCCTGGGACAGTAACTGAAATAAATTAAAAAGGACTTAACTGGTAAGAAAATCCCTGATGACAGTTAAGGACCAGGATATGACAAAACAGTGTGTGTATTTAGGAAAGTTTTTGAAATGATAAGAAGGTCTTATATTTGGAGCGCAAAAATAAAGACTGTGTGCTTATAAATTCAAGGGACTTAGGATCTTGTAGGGTTAAGGCTGTATTTCTACATTTTAATGGTTATATATATCAATTTCCTATGGAAAACACACCATAAATTATGTTCATTAAAAATACATCTTTAAATTTTGTTTGCTATTCATAAGCCACAGTTTTGGAAAATGTAACTTAAAATATTACAGAAATAAAAATTAATTAAATATTTTTAAACTGTCAAATAAAACTAACATCTTTTTAGTCCTTGAGAGTCACAAACTTTGTATAAATGTATCTGTTAGGAGTGAACTCTTCTTTCATGAAGTACAAGAAACTAGGTGTCCTTAAGGAACATTCTCATTTTTTCTAGTGGTGTTTTGTGAATTTTCATTCCACAAATAGCAGCTTGATCAGTCTACTGATATTTTTATTCCTCTTTGTAGAGCTAGCAAAACTAGGGAAACATTCTTTATTGATGTATTACTATAGTCACTGCAGTGACAGCTTTAGTCATCCTCTATGCTGAAAGAGTCATTAGCCAAATGGAAATCTGCGGCCAGAAAACATTTCTGATGTTCAATGAGATAGTTAGGTTTTTTGAAAGTGTCAATTTTTTTCCCAGGACGATTTATTTTCAATCAAAACTTTAAAGCTATCTGCACTTAAAAAAAAAAAAAAAATGGAAAGAAAAAAAACCCGGAAGGTTTTAGAAATTAAAATAGTGCCACCCAAGTTCTTCTCATTGCTTCTCAATATTGAAATGGTTTATAGTAGTAGTACATTCCTTGTGTCCAGATCTTTACACCTGCAGGCACTGTACGTAACCTGAACACTTGTCGTATCCACGGGGTTCCAGTTCCACACTCTTACACTGGTTTTATACATATGGAAGAGCAGACATCAGACTGTAAGACTTCAGAGCCATAATTCACAGTGAAATCAACTGGAAAGCCTGTCATTCATTTAGTGAGACTTTTTAAATTTATTTTCAATATTCTTCCATCACATATTAGCAAAGAATAAAGCATAAACCTCAGAAAAGGGTAACTAACAATCTGTTGCACCTACTGCAATGTTGTTAAACTGCACAACACAAAATTTAATCTGAAAAAGCAATAGACTCTCAACATATCATGCTGATACAGCCCCGACACAAAATCTCTTCTGAGTGGTACTGGTGCTAAATCAACAGTGTTATTCTATTCTCTAAGTATGTGAAAAAGTCTTTCACCCCAGTCCACACCAGTTCTGTCTTCCTTTATGAAAATGGATATTTAAATATCATCACTTTTAATGCCAAAATCATGCCTTCCCTTCATTCTGGCATTTCAGTACAACTGATCTTAAGTGTCATTGCTTTGGAAGGGATTGTATTTAGATTTAAAAAAAACCCAAAACTTTAATCAAACAATTCTCAGACCCATCAACTTTATTCCAAATGTAATATAGAAACAGTTTCTTATTATCTTATAATCTTCTTGTTATCTTATTTTAAACTTTAATTATTCTGAAACCAATTTATTTTTTCCTTGTCCATATTTCCCAGTAAATTTTAGTATCTTCACTAGAACTAACATGCACACTTTGTCTTTTTGCTCCAAAAGTGCATGACTTGTACATTTCTACTAAATCAATCACTGACCACAATTCCAACAATCTGACTATTAGAACTTGTATATTGCATCAGGGTAATCAGGGTTAATAATAAACGAAAAAAAAAAAAAAATGCAAAAGGAGTCTTCCCTTCTCCTTCAAACCCAATGGAGTGCTTAAAGTAAAAGCATCCATTGCTGCTCCCATACCAAGAACCCAAGAACAAAGAAATTAGCATTTGTAAATTGGTCAAAATTACTCATGCTTTTCTTTCCCAAGTTTCTTGGTATGCTGCGTTCCTCAAATATATTAGCTAGGTATATAGATTTTTTCACCTGTCAGGAGTATTTCAGGATCGTGTTGTGATTGTGAACTTTGCCTCATTCTGCACTGGAAAGGTATCAAGTTCCTTGTACTCATCGCAGATGTTCATTATCGCAGATTATAAAACATCAAAAAATATGTTAATCCATTCTAACACATAGACTTGTGCATGGGAAAATTCATATTGATAGAAAATATCTTCCAAGGTGGCCTTCTGTCCTGTTCAGAAAATTCCAGGAATTTCATTTCAGACATGCTCCTGGGCTTTCCAGCTATTTCCAATACGAATCATATTATCATCTGTATAAAATATTAACATTTACATTAGAGCTCCTTAGCAAAACAGATTAAACACTAAAACATTAGCTAAAATAAGAAGTTTAGGGTCTTACTCAGTACAAAGCAGATGCTGGTCTACAAAAGCTTAAGACTCCTACACTCCCAGGGCCCACTGTTCTTTCAGGCAGACTTAATGCTTTGACATTGATCAGATAATCCTGTACTACAAGAGACCAAAATCCATTTTTCCCCAAGCGGTTCTTCCCCATTTCACTCATTAGGTGTACAAATCAATTTATTCTGGTGAATGAAGTAAATAGCATTTCACAATACAGTAAGCTGGAGGTATCTGTTGGATACCATGTACTGGATACCACATTATTTGTGAGCTGGCATGACTCTAAATGCCTTTAATTGTGAGGCTTAATAATAGCTATCACACATTTGCAGGCACAACAGGGGAAAACAAAAATGTGTTACCATCAAACCAAAGACTTAACCTGCAGACAGAAGCTCCCAAACTCACCTTACACAGAGTCAACCACCAAGATACCAAGCTAGGCACAAGCTTTGCTTTAAATGGGTTGTGAAGACCAGCAACCTACTGACTGAATTCCACAGCTTCTCTTCCTTTTCAACCTCAGAATCATTCCTAAGCATCTGCTGTAAGAGATGACACTGCAGACAGCTACTCACCCCAAAGTGGTAGGGTATTCTGTTGCCGTATATAAGCAATGTTTTTTACTTCCAGTATTATGCCTGGTATTTAGCTTCTATGTTCACATACTGGTGAATGTTAACAAAACATTGTTTTTTAGGTTATTTTTCTCTGAACTGTTTCCCACAAGATAAAAGCTTTTGAAGGTAAGAATTCCCATTTTATTACTGACATCCATTATAATTACCGTCACTTTCAAAAGTAACTGAGGGAAATAACTAAACAGACCTCCAGAATGTCTTATTTACTGCTTTTGTGAGTACATTTTAATTATTTTATGAGAAAAGGCAGCTCTTACATTCACAAAACTTAAGGTAGATTAAAAATTCATTATTTCAGTGGAAATCTTAACTTTTAATCCAGTGGTTTATGTTAGCCTGCAAAATTAGTAAATATATCTTAGATTTTATTGTAAAACTGTGACATTGCTGTTAAAATTTGTCAAGCTATTTATTGGAAAGATGTTTCTGAAAAAAAAAAAACAAAAAAAAACCAACAGCAAACAAACAAACAAACAAAAAACAACAACAAAAAATCAACAAAAAGAATTGCTCTGCTATTAAAATAAATGTCATTATAAGATTTGGCAGGCTTTTTCTTCATCCATTAGTGAATTTCCTGTTAACATTTCTTTTCATTGGCTTGCTTATTACATTACTTATACTTTAGTATTGGTTAAAATGCTTTCAATTTCCACAACAGAAGAGGCATATATAACTTCTAAAGAGACAAAACCACCCTCAAAGAAAGGTATGCAATCCTGCTGATATCAGAAGGAGCCGCAAAAAAAACAACTTGGCCAGGTATCGTGAGCAAGATTAAACTGCCACATAGTAAATTAAAGAAAATTCCTAGAACCTTGGTAACAAGGTGGTCAATTCAACAAGTTTAAATAAGAAACCCTGAGCCTTTCCAGAGTATATCCTTAAATTCACTGTTCCAGTATACTGCCATCAAAGACAAACAAGAATTTTGCTGCAGAACCACGGGAAGTTCAGAATTGGGCACAGTGGCCCATTTAGCATCAAACATGAGTTAGCTTACAGTGCTAGTATTCATCTAAATATACTTTGGGGTTTTTTTCAGATTAAATGTAGTACAAGGTTGAGGGGTTTTTAAATGACTAACATCTCTGCCTGAGGATCCACAGGGAATTAAAGTATAGAGGTTTATAAAAATAAAAACTAATGAGAAAAAGTTAATAAAAATATGGCACTTTTTATCAATGGCTTGACCTAAATGAAGAATTGAATGTTTGAGTCAGGCCAATCATTTTTTTCCTTAGCTCTGTAGCACATTCACAGTGCTACTACTTAATTAGTCATCTGACAAATAACATTTTGGAATCTCTAATGAGGACAGAGATACAGGGGCTGTCAAATTACCATCCATCTGTTTTTCCAAAAATGTCTAAAGCAGCAGCATAGCACCAAAAGGACTCAGTTTGCAACTGTACACAATTTATATTAAAGATTGCACATTATATGCTAAGCTCCAAGAGAGCATTGGGTTGACTCAGCCCTGTCCAGAAAAGCAGAATCCTGCATTTTTCAGCATGCAGCTACATATAAATGCTGTCGTCACGTCCCACTGCCTTCCCCCAGGCACATCACACAGCTCTGACCTGCTCCCCAGAGGTGCTCTGTGCTTGTGCTAATTACACAGCTAAATTCAGCACTGTGTGAGTGCTGGAAGAAAGCCGCTCAATTTTATTAGCTACTGGCTTTGTAGTACAAATCACAGAACTAACCTACCAAGCCTAAAATGTTCTGACAGTAATATGATTTCTCTGAATAGATTTGGATTTCTTAAGGAGATATGAGGCCAGAGACTCAAGTGCAATTTTAAAAAAAGAAGGTGGAAAAATAGTCCTATGAAAAGATGCAATGCATCTGTGACACCTCCTGGGCTATCAACATAGGATAAGGATGCTACCCCAAAACATATAAACTGGTCTGTTCTCATCATACTTCTCTATCTTGAATTACTTACCAAGGGCCACACAGATTTACCGTAGAGTTAGGAATTGCTAGGGCAGAAAGGAATCACTGTTTCATTTTTCTCATGTGCGCAGCCCTTATAATTAATATCTTATGAATATTAGCCTTTTGAGAGAGTAGAACGTTTCTGAAGTGATTATTGTGAATAAGGCTTAGCTTTATGCTTTCAAGGATACAGCGCCTTTATCTTGCTACATGAGTTGGGAAAAGAAAACAATAAAAGTGGCCCCATAAGTTTGTTTATAAAAGTTACATCGAACAACAAGAAAAAGGTATAAGATTTTTAACTAAGGGCTGGTTGTTGTTTTTTTTTTTAATTTGCTTCTCATCCTAAGCTTGAATTCCTTCCCTCATCTTTCATATTGTGTTTTGTGAGATACTTGGATCCCTCAGGTATTTCTCTTGGCAAAACTATGATGGAAATAAATGCTGCCACTAAGAATATGATCAAGACACTTTTATATTAGCAGGGGAAGAAAACACTTTAGAATGGCAAGAGGGACATAAACTGTCTGTAGCAGAGAAATATTCTGTGCTTGAAACACTAATAACAAAAGAAAAAATCAAAACATCATCTAGTCTACAATCTTATTTTCAGAGTTTGAAGTATTTAACAAAGAAATACATCATTATGTAAGTACTGAACTCTAACTCCAAACTCATACTTTGAGCCTTGTTGCTTTCCTGTACCCTTATGCATATTGGCAGGGTGCTTTCCAAATCACATTTTAACAGAAGTAATACAAGAGAAAAATCAAAGATATTTCATATTATTTACTTTTAATTCCAGCAAAAGCTAGTTGACCTATAAAATCCGGTACAAGATTCCTTCAAAGTATAAAATTCTTTCTTTTAAAGAATTAAGAGAACTTTTCACTGGATGTCTTTTTGTGCTAAAGCAGAAACCAGTTACAAGTCAAATAGCACAAAGATCTTTATACTCGTTAAGATTAACAAGACTTAAAGAATTTTTTTAAGATTGGGGGGGGATAATTTCTAAAAATGGATATCAGAGAATCATTTAATAGTTTGGGTTGAAAGAGATCTTCAAAACTCATCTAGCCCAACCCCTCCGCAATGATCAAGGAAATCTTCGACTAGATCAGGTTGTCCAGAACCACACCCTGCCTGGCCTTGAGTGTCTGCAGGGGTGAAGCATTCACCAGCTCTCTGGGCAGCCTGTGCCAGTGTTTCACCACCCTCATTGTAAAAAAAATTATTCATCCTGTCCAGCCTGAATCTCCCCTCTTTTAGTTTAAAACCAGGGGTTGTACACACACACACATGTATATACATAATATATATATACATATACACATATAAATATATACATTTATATGTAAAGCTTCATGTGCAAAGTTATATGTATTTGTTATGGTTAAAAACATAAAATATTTTCTCTTGCATTCTTAGCGTAACAGCACATGTGAAACTGGTTGTTTTTCTATTTACTTTCCAGAATTTATCCTGCAGAAGACTTTGAAGCCTAGCTTTAAAAGTTTTGTACTAGACATGGGAAAGAATGTATATACTGGATTTTTAAACCATTAAAATACAGAACTCAGAATATCATCTGAATATATATTATTCAGTAGCATATTACCAGAAGTTTAGCACACAGTGGAAATCAAGGCAAGTTGCAGTAGATGAACCTATGGTCAGATTAGCACATTTTCCATTAATAGTATTATGCATTGCTTAATGCATAGTATGAGCAGTCTATGTAACTGCCATCACTTAGAGATTTTCCATGTCAGAATATCTAGGGTTGTCAGCCCATAACTGGCCCCCCCTCCCACCCCACCCCCCCACCCCCCGTGTGCTGGGCTGCATTCCCAGAGTGTGTGGAGCAGGTTGAGGGAGGGGATTCTCCCCCTCTGCTGCACTCTGGGGAGACCCCACCTGCAGTCCTGTGTCCATCTCTAGGGCAACAACACAAGAGGGACGTGGAGTTGTTGGAGAGAGTCCAGAGGAGGCCACGGAGATGCTGTGAGGGCTGGAGCAGCTCTGCTCTGGAGACAGGCTGAGAGAGCTGGGCTGATTCAGCCTGGAGAACAGAAGGCTCCTTAAGGGGAGACCTTAGAGCAGCTTCCAGTGCCTAAAGGGGCTACAAGAAAGCTGGAGAGGGGCTTTGGACAAGGACCTGTAGGGACAGGACAAGGGGAATGAATGGCTTTAACCTGACAGAGGGGAGACTGAGATGAGCTCTTAGGCAGAAGTTCTTCCCTGTGAGGATGGTGAGGCCTTGGCACAGGTTGCCCAGAGAAGCTGTGGCTGCCCCATCCCTGGCAGTGTTCAAGGCCATGTTGGATGGGGCTTGGAACAACCTGGTCTAGTGGAAGGTGTCCCTACTCATGACAAGGGGTTGGAACTGGATGAGCTTTAAGGTCCCTTCCAACCCAAACCATTCTGGGATTCTGTGATGTCAAGCTAAGTTGTTTGTTTGTTTTTTTTTTATTTCAAGATTTTATCCAAGTGTAACCATGATTTAAAAAAAAATAATAATAAGGAGAAAATAAGGCTTTGCGCACTTGTAGGTGTTCTTCAACTCATCAGAACACAAGAAACCCCATTATTGGGGTTCAAATATAGAAATATAGCAAGATAGTTGATCTGGGCAACAGGGATACGTATCTATGTGTGGAATAACTTTCATGTCTGACCATTCTGAAAGGTTGTAGCTTAATTTGGAGCGGACAATGTGTCCACACTTCCTCCACTATCTGTACATCAGGCTTGCACAGCAGAAATAAATTTAGTGGCAGTGCTGTGCCTTTGTCAAGATCTGGATGGGATAACAGCAGGACCTTCTCAGCAGCTGCCACTCACATCCGAAACCAGAGATGTGAGCCTACCCTTTCTTGCTTTCAATACTCTCTGCTAAATCCAACAAGTATGAGACAGAGGAAGGCAAACAGGGGCGAGGGGAGCAAAATAAAAATCCTGGAATTGTAAAATATAGGAGTGTGGAAGAAGAGTTTAGAAGAAGGACAGTTACTGCAGTGAGGCTAATTGCTGGTTACTGGTAGAACGTTAGTCACCTCGGAGGAAGACTTGGGGATAGCTGGGCAAAGAGGTGGGAAGTAGATATGCAGAAGAGAAAGAGGGAGCGAACATGAAACAAAAGATGATGCAGAACAGACTGGGCTTGACTGGGCAAGATTTCCCTAGGATTACAGGTAAAATGAGATGTACAAAACCAATTTTTGCTGACTGAGACTCATCTGTGTATACCCTACTTGTAAAATCTTTCTCTTTTTGAATTACTGGACGAAAAGCCATGTGAGCAGAGAACAGAAGGAGGATTTCTGAGGGTGGGATAATCATGAGTGAAGCACATTAAGAACTTAATTTTTAATTTCATTCCAAGTCATCATGCATTCATTTAAAATAAGCTATTTCTCATGGAAAGACTATCCTGCAAAATTAAAAAATAAAATGTCAGAAAAGTCCTAAAGCCAAATGGTTTTAATTCAGCAAAGACGTCAAGAAAACGCAATATCAATGTAGAATAGTTTCAAGTAAATCTGATAGATGTTAAGTTTAGCAAATATTGTTCTGAAAATCAGTAGAATATCTCCAAAGCTCAGGTTTGATATACTAAAACAATCAACCAAACCTAAAATATGAAATATCCTGGAGTCATTAATTCCATCTTAGAAACAGGGAAAAGAATCTCAGACCTGCAAAAAAGGAGCTTAAGAAGGTTTGTCTAGATTTTTTTCTTCAAGGTTTTAATTGTATGATTAAATAGAAAACCAATAAGAATTCAGTAATGAGATATTGGCCTAATTTAAAATCTTTCAAAATTAAGGTTTCCTTTCCTGCTCTAGAACAGTTGGTTTTGTGGTGCCTTTTTTGTCTGCTTGTTTCATTTTCGCTTTTGCCTTTGTTTTGCTATATAAAGAGGTGAGTGTTTTGTTTAAGGACTCTTTCAAATGATTTTAAAGGAAGATGATTTAACATCTTTTGAGTCCTCTCAGTCCAAAATGATTGCTAATTCAGAGAGTAAATCCCAAAGTTACAGTAAGGGAGAACATTTTGGGTTTGATTATTTTTTTATTTTTTTTTTTTTTGACATACTGAACATCTCTGGGGAACTCATAAATTCCCTTGATTCTCAGTGACTGTAGAGTTGCACCATGGTTTGTCTTCTAGATTATTGCACAGGGCATGATCCCATCAAAGCCCCATAGATTGAATAACAAAATTTCCCTGCCAGTAACGGGCTTTGATTTGTCTTTTCGCATGTGATTGCTAAAACAGATCCTAAAAAAAAAAAAACCCCACAAAACAAACAAACAAACAAACAAACATAAAACTGAATAATTTCCTTAAAAAAATTCCGTTGGCATGCATTACTGAGATTAATATTGCAGCAGAGAACATTTAGGGACTTTGACAATGAGGAGAAACCCCTCTGTCACATAGATGTAAGTGCCCTGGAAATGGACTAACGGCAATTAGCAAGGATCTGCTTTGACTTATCAATAAGAAATGAAAAAAAGGTATATAAGAACATAAGAATAGGCTTACTGTATCACATCCAATATAAAGAATAATGCCAAGGATGAACTATGAAAATAGCTCATCACATCTAAACAAGCATTCTGTTGCTAATAGCCTGTGTTACTTCAGAAGAAAACAAAATCAGGTCAGGCACACAAAAGGCTTGCCTAGCTTTTGGCAGACAAAGCTTTTCTGTGTCAGAGACAGTAATACATCTTTGTTTTAAATTGCTTTGATTAACTTTTCTGCCATGTGTTTGTTCATGTTTGGTTTGATTGTAGGCATAGGTCAGAAACCTCTGATCCTTTACTTCATCCTAGGGTTGTCTCGGTCTGTTCCACTTTAAAGAATGGCATTCAAAAGCAAAAAAAATGGGTGATGCTTTAACTTAAAATCCCATGCACTGGAACTGACAGATGTGCTGATAAACTTATTCTATGTCTTGTGTGTAAAATGACATTGCCTATCAGTCAAAACTCCTAAAAATAAGAGAATTATGGGTTACACTAGCTTTAAAACCTTGGATGTTAGTGTCCAGTGCTGCAGGCTTACTAAGTTATGGATGTGCTGGGGACAGGGAAGCGTTGAGGAATGATCTGTCTTTTCTAAATCATTTTATTTCTAAAAGCATTGCTAAACTGACAATGATAATGTGCCTATTGCCTTTTTTGTCAGTGACCTTACATTTTTGTCATGTAATTTTGTATTCCTGCTTTGGTAAGCAGGTATTCCCATATGTGGCACACACAGACACACAAACACATGTATGTGAGTGCATGCACTCACACAACTGCATAAAAATTATTATAGAAAACCCCTATATTATAGCAAAACTTGCACCTAACTTTATTTTTCTTTTTTTTTTTTTTTTTCTATTCTGAGAATAGAAGTAGAACATTTCCTCTTAGATAAAAATCATTCCAATTTAGTGGTCTCAACATAGCAAGTTTCTAATTATTTATTATCTCTTCTGAACAAGTAGCGTAGATTTTCTTTAGGATTATTTTAGGCTTATTTTCTTCCCTGGAGAAAATTCTGTAGGGGGTCACATCCTTGAGGACAAGAATGTCCTCTAACTTTTATTAATAAATTCACTATCTTTCATTTGCTATATCTCAATTAAGAATGTTAAATAATTACACACAAGAACAATTATGCCAGTCAGGATAAAATCACCACAGCTTCCTGCCTTCCTAACTCAAAGTCCATGTCCATGTGAAGAGTTGTAGGGGTCAGGGGAGACCTTTTTTCTCAGAATAGGATGTTTCAAGAGCTGCCTGTCACTGTTAGGTTTACTTTTCTCTTAAATCTCCTCTACCATGTTTGACATCACCTCCAAGACCTGGTTCTGCAGTAAGAATGTTTGTTTGAAAGTCACTGGGGTTTTTAATACCGACCTTTATGGTGTAACTGCTTCTAACTGACAAACTATGCAAATGCTAGCGCCACTGTGACACATTCCATGCCCTAAAACACAAGCAGTCAATGTTTGACATTTGAGTTCTGTTCTAAAACCTATATATTTTGTAGGTCATTATATATTTTCTCAAAGGTAGAATGAAACATATTGACTTTTCTGAGCCAACCCATAAAATTAAAAGGACCAATGTTTGGAATAATTCAAAATTTATCAGCCAAATGGCTTTTACAATCCTAAACCAAAGCCCACTGAGTTCAACCAGTATTGATCAATTTTTTCTCAAAGAACACAGAGAGGGCAATACATGGGAAAGACAGAGCAAGAAAGAAATTTAGGGTTCCTATAAATAATCTAGAAGAAGGTGTTGGAAGTATTGGTTTGCGATAAATAAATGATGAAACTAACTGAGTGGGGGGAGAAGAAAACAAAGAAAAAAGTAATTTACTTACGTAAGGCTAATTTAAGAGGTAACAAGATATTTGATCTGTTAACAGACTCATTAGGAATTATATCATACATAAAGTGGTTTTAATTATTACGTCAAAATAATGTTGAGGGAAAATGTAGACAGAACAGTCAAGAAATAAGCAGGAAAGATTTTCCATCATAAAGATTCCTGACTGTGTATAAATGAGGATGTGTTTACCATGCACACTGTAGGCAAAACTGCATTGCTATAGCAGAGCTGCTGGCGTTATTTAACTCATTTGGCATTAAGTCCCCTGTTCGTACAAATTCAGCATAAACTGCAGACACACAAAACCAAAAAAAGTGATAATCTTAATTAGGGTTTGATATTCTAGTGACTTTTTTAACTGGGATAAGCACTTCATCCCAGAATTTTTCATTTATTAAAAAAGGCAGCTGACTCCTCAGAATAGCAAAATATAGTCTGATCCATATAAAAACCCACAAAAGCTTCATCTCCATCTTCACAAAACCTTCAGCTTCCATCACTGAAAGCTGAATTGAGATATTGGATTACAATTTCTAGATCATAAGCTGTACTGAATGAAGTATATTTTTATTTAAAGACATATTAACATATATATTCACAGCTATATTAACTGTGTAATTTTTTTTTCATTTATCAAGAAACAAACCCTCCATTATATTGTTTGCTCTTAAAAGTAACTTTTAGATAGCATGCTGTTTGGGCATTTATTTCACAGCTTTCCGAATATGCTTAATGTCAGAGCTATTGCAAAGGAAGACGATTTTTTTGTCTTCCTTAACCTCAGGACATCCTCAGAAATAATTTCTTTTCAAAAATGTTGAAAGGAAACTGAACAGGGTGTTATAATGCATTTGAAAATCACTTATCAATGTCTTTCATTAAAATTTTATGCTAACCAAAAATTAGCTTTCACAAAATGTGTTTATTTAATTCTACTTTTTAAATCCATGTCACAGTCTGCTATGATTTTTGACATCACATCAGAGTCCTGCCATTATACAATCACAGGTTTCATCTTGAGAAGAGGTCTTTCCAAGACAAGGTAGATCCTACTAAAATTACATTTGATAGAACTTAATTTCAGAACAAAAGGGACTTTTGCTTCTAGTATTGATGAGGGTGGTGTGGGTTAATCTGGATTGTGCTTCAAGAAAACAAGAACTTCATAAAGGAAGAATAATAAAAAGGAAAAACATACTTTTTTTTCTCTAGTAATATAATGTCATAAAATGAAAACCCCTTCAAGTATAAAACCTAACAAGAAGGGCCTAATAGTATGTTCTTGGTTTTTTAGATTGCTGAAATAACATTTATTTTTCACTGTATACTGCAAAGGGGAAAAAAATCTGAACTGGGCAATTCCTGACAGCATAAATTCATAGAATCATAGAATCATAGAATAGTTAGGGTTGGAAAGGACCTTAAAATCATCATGCCCCTGTCCATGGGCAGGGACACCTCACACTAAACCATATCAACCAAGGCCTCATCCAACCTGGCCTTGAACACTGCCAGGGATGGAGCATTCACAACCTCCCTGGGCAACCTATTCCAGAGCCTCACCACCCTCACAGGGAAGAATTTCCTCCTTATATCCAATCTAAACTTCCCCTCTTTAAGTTTTAACCCATTACCCCTTGTCCTACCACTACAGTCCCTAATGAAGAGTCCCTCCCTATCATCCCTATAGGCCCCCTTCAGATACTGAAAGGCTGCTATGAGGTCTCCACACCGGCTTCTCTCCTGCAGGCTGAACAGCCCCAACTTTCTCAGCCTATCTTCATATCTCCAGTCCCCTGATCATCCTTGTGGCCCTCCTCTGGACTTGTTCTTTTTGTCCATGTCCTTTTTATGTTGAGGACACCAGAACTGCACACAATACTCCAAGTGAGGTCTCACGAGAGCAGAGTAGAGAGGCAGGATCACCTCCTTCGACCTGCTGGTCACGTTCCTTTTGATGCAGCCCAGGATACAGTTGGCTTTCCGGGCTGCGAGTGCACACTAAAAATGGCTCATGTTCATTTTCTCATCGACCAACACCCCCAAGTCCTTCTCCACAGGGCTGCTCTGAATCTCTTCTTGGCCCAACCTGTAGCTCTGCCTGGGATCGCTCTGACCCACATGTAGGACCTTGCACTTGTCATGGCTAAACTTCATCAGGTTGGCATCAGCCCACCTCACAAGCGTGTCAAGGTCCCTCTGGATGGCATTCCTTCCCTCCAGTGTATCAACCGAACCCCGCCACTTGGTGTCATTGGCAAACTTACTAAGGGTGTATTCAATCCCACTGTCCATGTCAGCGACAAAGATATTAAACAAGACTGGACCCAACACCAATCCCTGAGGGACACCACTCATTACTGGTCTCCAGCTGGACGTTAAGCCATTGACCACAACTCTTTGTGTGTGGCCATCCAGCCAGTTCTTTTACCCACTGAGTGGTCCATCCATCAAATTGATGTCTCTCCACTTTAGAGACAAGGATGTCATGCGGGACAGTGTCAAACACTTTACACAAATCCAGGTAGATGACATCAACTGCTCTACCCCTGTCCATCAGTTCTGTAGCCCCATCATAGAAGGCCACCAAATAGGTCAGGCAGGATCTCCCCTTAGTGAAGCAACGCTAGATGTCACCAAGCAACTTGTTGATTTTCATGTGCCTTAGTATCCCTTCCATTAGAATCTGCTCCAAGATTTTGCCAGGCACAGAGGTGAGAGTGACTGGTCTGTAATTCCCCGGGTCATCCGTTTTCCCCTTCTTGAAAATGGGGGTTAAATTTCCCTTTTTCCAGTCATCGGGAACTTCACCTGACTGCCATGATTTTTCAAATATGATGGCCAGCGGCTTAGCAACTTCATTTGCAGATCCTTCAGGACCTGCAGATAGATTTCATGGACTTGTGCACATTCAGATTTTTAAAATGGTCTCGAACCAGATCCTCTCCTACAATGGGCCCAAGGTTTTCATTCTCACAGTCCCTGCCTCTGCCTTCCAAGACATGGGTGGTGCGGTCAGAGACTTTGCCAGTGAAGACCTAGGTAAAGAAGTCATTCAGAACCTCAGCCTTCTCCAACTCCTGTGTAGCTAGCTCTCCCGAGACCTTCCTGAGGGGGCTTATGTTCTCCCTAGTCTGTTTTTTATTTGCTATGTAACTGTAGAATCCCTTCCTGTTATCCTTAATATCCCTAGCCAAGTTTAATTCTAACTGGGCCTTAGCTTTCCTAACCTGGTCCCTAGCTTCCCCGAACAACATCCCTGTACTCTTCCCAGGCCGCCTGTCCTTGCTTCCACCTTTTATAAAACTTTTTTTTCATTTGAATTTTCCTCAGCAGCTCCTTATCCATCCAAGGAGGTCTCCTGGCCTTCCTGCTGCACTTCCTTCCAGTTGGGATGCAACACTCCTGAGCTTATAGCAGTTGATCCTTGAATATCAAGCAACAGTCTTGGGACCCCCTGCCCTCTAGGGCTATATCCCATGGAAGCTTCCTAAGCAGGTTACTGAAGAGGCCAAATTTTGCTCTCTTGAAGTCCAGGGCAGTGAGCTTGCTGCATGCTCTTCTCACTGTCCTGAAGATCTCAAATTCAACCATCTCGTGATCGCTGCATCCAAGGCTGCCCTGGAGTGCCACATTTCCAACGAGCCCTTCCCTGTTGGTGAGCACGAGGTCAAGCATGGCACCTCTCCTTGTCGTTTCCTATATTACTTGCAGAAGGAAGTTGTCTTCCACACAATCGAGGAACTGCTTGGATTGCTTGTGCTGGGCTGTACCGTCATTCCAACAGATGTCAGGGTGGTTGAAGTCACCCATGAGAATGAGGGCCTGCGAGTGTGAGGCTGTTCCTATCTGTCTGCAGAATGCTTCATCCACAGGTTCTCCTTGGTCAAGCGGTCTGTAACAGATCCCCACAGTAATGTCTCCCATTGCTGTTTTCCCTTTATCCCTGAAACACAAACTCTCTGTTAACTGCTCACCAGTCCCCAGACAGAGTTCGATACTCTCCAGGCTATCCCAACCATAAAGGGCAACTCCCCCTCCCCACCTGCCAGGCCTGTCCTTTCTAAAGAGTCTGTAACCTTCCATTCCAACACTCCAGTCATAGGAGCCATCCCACCATCTTTCTGCGATGCCTATTATATCATACCCCTGTAGACGTGCACACATATCTAATTCCTCTTGTTTGTTACCCATGCTATAGGCATTTGTGTAGAGGCATCTGAGCCAAGCTCCAAATGAAGCCAGCTCATTGGCTGAAGCAGCTGGAATATCTCTGCATTGCTCCGAGCATTTATTATAGGTGCTGGCAACTGACTGGGAGTGTTGGGATGGAATGATGCCCTCCTCCCCGAACACATCTAGTTTAAAGCCTCCCTGACCAGTCTGGCAAGCCTCCAACCAAAACTGCTCAGACCAGCTCCACTAGCCCCCACTAGACCTGGCCTACAAACTTGGGTCCCATGTTCAAGACACCCAAACCCCTGACTATGGCACCATCCTTCTAACCATTTATTAACCTGGGTAGTCCTCCTAGCTTTTTTTTATTTCCTCCCGTGTATCCTGGAGAATAGACAAAAACACTGTCTGAGCTCCAGAGCCCTTAATCACCTCTCCGAGGGCTCTGTAGTCCTTCTTTATGTTCCCCAGGCTACTACTATCTATATCCCTAGCACCCACATATATCACCAGAAGTGGGTAATAGTCCGTGGGGCTTACTAGAGCAGGCAGCCTCTCTGCCACATCCCTGATCCATGCCCCTGGGAGGCAACACGCCTCCCTTAAGAGTGGGTCAGGCCGACAGATGAGTGCTTCTGTCCCTTTCAAAGTATAGTCCCCCAATACTATGACCCGCCGCTTTGCTGTTTCTGGTGCATTTCCTCATTAGCCTCCTGCAGGACAGCAAAGCGGTTCTGCGTGGGAACAACAGGTTTAGGAGGAAGTCCCTTGTTTTTAATTGTCCTTTTCCTCCTTTTCTTTTTTTTTTTTTTTTCTTTTTTTTTTTTTTGTCATCAATTCCCAGCTTCATTTCAGGCTTCCTTGAAAAATATATATTATGTTTCAGAAGTGAGTTTGATTTTATTTGCAATTATTGAAAACTCAGCTGTTTTCAGATTATTGAATTAAAATTAACACAAGTGTGTATGTTTAGGATGACTTAGAGTTTAAAACACATCCATCTCTAACTCTTCCCCTGTGCTTAAGATTTCCAGAAGTGATTCTGACTTGTAGACTTTTCAGGACATCATTGAGAGAGGGGAATGGATCTGCCAAAATCAAGTTCACTCAAGATTTTTTAAGCTTTGTTCTTCAAGTAGTAGCCATGTTTTTTTCAACAAATTAAAGAATTTACTTCAAATACACCTCTGCAACTGATACCTATCCTTGCAGAAATATCAACGCATCCTATCTTTCATGTCCAAGACTGAAATTTAACTGAGAAACACGTGACAGACTATTCATTACAGCAGTAGCTAAATTAGTTCCAAATCCAGTTTCTACATAACTTTCCTGGAAAAAGTTAGGTTTAAGAAAAAACAGTGGTTGAGGTTGTTAATACCAAAATGGAGCATCTCTATCAATGGCTTAATCAACTTGTTTAAAACTGTCTGGTGGTTTGCCCCATCAGCAGAATTTAATAAACAGTCTTTGTGGGTCTTTGTACAATTTCCATGGGCATGTATTGTCCACAATTGTCTTATCATAAGTTCAGTAACAGTTTATATTTCAATTTGAAATACGCAGCATAGGAGGAAGCACACTTAAACCAGTACTAGACACAAAGGAAATATTCCAATTCAGTTTACATGGCCAGCAAGGGGAAGATATGGCTCATTCATTTAATAAAAAAATGTCAAGTACCTATTTCATAATGGCATAATAAAAAAACAAAACAAACCACAAAGTTGTTGCTTTTCTCTGTCCAGAGAAGATTCTGAAGAACTCAAATGACTGTTAAGTGCTCAACTCCTCCTGACTTTCATCAATCAGGGGCAGCAAATGAGCAGCTGCGTAGCATTTAGCTGCCAAACACACATTGGAAAGACTACATCTTTTTCTTGGCTTATGAAGCAAAGTGACCTATGGTATTTCAGATGTTTAGATCTAATCATGTCATATGTCTAGCATGAGCTAGCATAAGTGCTCAACTCCTCCTGACTTTCATCAGTCAGGGGCAGCAAATGAGCAGCTGCGTAGGATTTAGCTGCCAAACACACATTGGAAAGACTACATCTTTTTCTTGGCTTATGAAGCAAAGTGACCTATGGTATTTCAGATGTTTAGATCTAATCATGTCATATGTCTAGCATGAGCTCTGTTACTTAGATATTAGAGATTATTTTTTTCTTTGTTTTTATCCATAATTATGAGCTAGAGATTTTGGATCTGGTTCTGACTGTCACAGGAAAGAGAAAGCATTTTGTTGAAAATCTGCTTTGAATACAGCTATTACTCTTTTTATGGTATCTTAGTACACTATGAATGTATTCAGTTGGCTAATTCACATTTCCCTTGGAAAGTAATTAAGGTCTATTGGTTGCCCTCTATTTCTGCAGGCATGGGATGGGAGGGGGCGGAATGGAAAGGAAGATAAATCCTAATAAAATATACTCACTCTGCTCCAAAGCCATTCACTGGATATTGGAGTTTTTTCAATTTCTGCAGTCCTAATGATGGTAAGAAAGATATCTGACCCATACGAGATTTTCTGCTTCAAATAAGCTCACACTATAGCTTTTACTATTTGATTCTATACTTTACTATGAAGATACTGTTTGATCCCAAGATCAGTATGAAGACATCAGTGTGTCACTGCATTTGAACAAATGCATTCTTCTGAATTGTTCATCTGATCAAATTAATAGTCATTATTTTATTAGCTTAAACATTGCAATGTACAGTCCGTACCAAGGTAGTGTGGTTAAGTGCTTCTGTACTGTTTTCAGTTTGGGAGCTAGAGTGATCTCCTTCTGGCTTGGATATGTATGTGGAATGTATTGTTTAAAAACCAAATACTCTTGTGCTTTTCACAGAATCAAAATACTCTAAGTCAAGACAGACGTATCTAGAGAAAAGCATCCTTACCTTTGAACTTTCTACAAGACTTGAGGTGTCAAAATGTTGGGAAACATCTTTTGCAGAAGCTGTTTAATATATAGTTTAATGGATATATATATGATCGTAGAATGATAGAATCATAGAATCATGGAACGGTTTGGGTTGGAAAGGACCTTAGTATCAACTAGTTCCAGCTCCCCTGCCATGGGCAGGGACACCTTCCACTAGATCATGTCACCCAGGGCTCTGTCCAAACTGACCTTGAACACTGAATATGATATATGTATATAATATATGTATATAAAAGAGCCCAGGACTCTAGGATAGCACATGGCTATTTTCTAATGATTATTTAAGAGTGAAAAAAAAGGAGGGTGTTTTTTTAGTATTATTAAAAAGAACCTACTCAAATAATTTACTTATAATTATCAAAATGTTATGTTCAAAATAAAAATGGCAAATTAAAGCTGGAAGAGACTGCCATACCTTTTCTCTGTTTGAGAAGAAATAGAAAACCAACTTCTGATACCTCCCTAAAACATCTAAAGTGAATAATAATAGTGTTTGTTACTAAATTTGTTTTATATTGTATCCTGAACCACTGAAAATACATAGATCTTTTCAAATACCTGTCCCAGTGACTCAGCTAAGTATCCTAAAGCTCCTAGAAGTGGAAAAGCATCCTAAACAGTAAATACGTATAAAATTGCTCCATAGAGACCACTCCAGCCTCCAAGAGCCTGTTGTTCCAAAGTCCTCCTCCACTGAGTAACAGGAGAAAATGTTCTGTTTAGCACTAGAAATAATGCATATTTTCCCAAAACATTAGGAACAACTCCAAACTGCATTTTGATCTCTCAAATTAAAGAGCAATTCTTTCATGTACTTGAATAAGAGTAGTTTTTAACATATTTGATATGTGATTTCACAGTGTTAAGCTAGCCTAAAACAAAATTCATTAATAACAAGCCCTTCACATACAGAGTGCATCCTTCAATGAGCCTGATCCTCAGTTTTACTCAAAAGAGTAATTCACTTTAACGATAGCTGAGCAATATTCCTAGGATAACAGCTAGAGATAAGGCTTTTTTCCTGCACATATAAATGCTGGCTGCTGTCTATAATTTCTTATACAGCAAAAATAATGCCTCATTAGACTCTGACGTAAGTGAAGACAAGTTATTTCATTATCTAAGCACACTGAATTTTTAGAGGCATGGGAACTGTTTTCTAACCTGAGTGATTCAATTGTAGGTTTTAGAAAATATGTGTGATTCTCAATGAATTATTCAATGATATGAAAGAGCAGATAAGTTTTTCTACAGATAAGTTTGAGAAAAGTTAAATTTTTTTTTTCTTATCTATGGCTTCCAGGCTGCATTAATTAATTGTTATTAAGAGCTTCCACAATCTTTTAATGTCTTCTGCAACACCAGTATTTCCTGTTTTATTGAAAGAACTTAGACTTTTCTCTTTACTCAGTTTGGGTGGTGGGAAAATGTTTTCGTGTGTTTTTTGAGACTTTTTGGGGGATGTGGGGTCACTTGGTCTCCATCTGATATATGCTGTCAACAGTCTTAATATTTTACATATATTCACTTTTGTAAGCAGTATCCTTGTAAAAAAATAATGACTGTTTTTCTTTCTTTGATTTAATGGTGAACATAGGTTCCATATAAGAAAAAAAAAATCAAGTTAAAAGCTTTAATTTTCCTTAACGGAACATATTTCTCTGTCATCCAGAGGAAACCTGCAAAACAGGACAAAATATCATGATGAAACTAATGAAAAGAAATGGAGTGAAACAGAATTCTGTACGAAATGTCCTCATACCTTTACATTTCAGTGGTTTATGTGGTCCATGGGAGCACGTGAAGTTAGAAGGCACAAGTGAAGGGGGAAGGGGAAGGGAAAGGGAAAGGGGAAAAGGAAAGGAGTAGAAGAAGGGGAGCAGGAAAGGAAATGAGAGTAAGAAAGGGAAAAGGCAAGTCCAAACATAAAACCAAAGAGATTAAAGTGTCTTATTATTTTTACACTAAAACATGGTGAATCTTTGCAAACGTGTGTGTCTAAAGATGAAGGGATAAATTTTGATGTCTCCTTCAGTACCCTTAAGTACACGTATACCCAAACTGTCTTCAAATACTTGTACTTCAGTTTACCCATTTTTAATGCACCAACAGAAGTCCAAGTAGTTCTGATCCATCCCACAGAAAAAATAAGTCCTTTTTCTGTGAAACAATTTTGGGGGTTTTTTGTTGTTTGTTTTTTTTTTTTTTTTTAAGAGAGAAAAAAAAAGTTTAACATAAAAAACACAGAAGGAAGGCTGGAGGTTGGATACAAAGATAATGAGGAGAACCCAATGTGTTCATACACATTACAAAATAATTAATGAATGCCTGGAAGAAAAATGTGTAGGTAGTAACTTATCCACACTAATAAGGTGTTTCTATGTTATTTGACTTCAGGACTGATGACGAAGTTTAATAACCACAGCCCAGGGTAGATTACCAATTTAAAACAGAGTGTCATATTTTACCTTTTGCTTGTCTACTTTCATCTCTGTTTCCCAGATGAAACAAAACTTTTCAGAATGAGTGACCCTAATGAAGAACTATCAGCCCAAATCTACTGCAGACAATATTAGCCTGGAAGTATCAAAGATATTTACCAGAAGCACTTTCCTCCCTTTCATAACAATTGCAAGGATCTAAGCAAAAGCCTCACAGTCCTATTCTCAGACAAACCGTCCAGAACTGACACAGAAACAATTTTAGTGCCAGCAGTGGCATCTGTTTTGTGGTTCAGTACAAAATTTTTGATCTTTATTATTCTCCAGTTTTGGAAGAGAGCTATCCAACAACATCAACAACAACAATAGCAAAAAAAAGATAAAGATATTTTAAGCCACTTTTAAATGCAAGCCATTTAATAATTCCCTACTGGTAATACCTATTCTTAAAGTAATATTAAAATTTGTTGATGTCATACTTTACACCATATTATCAACAGTATTTAACAAAGAATTGTCTAATTTTCAAAAAATAACATTCAAGATCCTTAATTATTTGTTTACACATTTCTGAAGCTGTGTTTACCATGCTGTCTGCCTACCTCTTGACAAGACATGACAAAGAATCTCAGAAATTAGCTGAAAATACATTAATCATACAGAGAAAACAGTTGGACAGAGAGAAAGATATTGATACTAATGAATGAATCTGTCAACATTTTCTACTGCAAAAAGAAAAGTTTCTTAAGGAGCTGTTGTGGTTTAACCCCAGCCAAACAGCTTTTCACTCACTCCCCCCCTTCTTGCCCTCCCCCTATTCCTGGAGGGACAGAGAGGAGAATCAAAAAGAATGCAACTCCCACGGGCTGAGATAAGAACAGTTTTAGTAACTAAGGTATAACATAAATCACCACCGCTACCACAAATAATAGTAACGATAAAGGAAATAACAAGGGAAGAGAATATAACGCCTCATCACCAGGCGACCTGTAGCTGGCCCCCCCCAGCCCGACCAAGCACCGACCCATACCTCCTCCAACCCTGCAGTCCCCTAGCCCTTCCGGGTAACTCCCCAGTTACATCCTGGGCATGACATGTTGTGGTACGGAATACCTCTTTGGTCAGTTTGGGTCAGGTGTCCTGTCTCTGCTTCCTCCCTGCTTCCCTTCCTCCCAGGCAGAGCATGAGGCTCACCAAGTCCTTGGCCAAACCAAAACATCATTATTATTAGCTCTGTTCCCAGCCCGAAAGTCAAAACACAGCACTGCACCAGCTACCAAGAAAGAGAAAAATGACTGCTACTGCTAAACCCAGGACAGGAGCACAGCCAGGATTTTAGCAATAAGCTTCCCTCATATTTCAAAGTGTGGTCCTGACTAGTAGCATATTATGTGCTAGCAGTAGCAAAATGTTCATTAGTTTCATCCTAAATTCAACCTAACATGTGAAGTGTATTTTGAAGAAACCACCAACTGAGAATTAATGTTACTTAATATCTCATTAAATAGAAATATACGTGCTTTTAATGTGACTTGCTTAATTATACCTTCAATTCAGCATTTGACAGTACTTATAAGGTTTTTCCTCTTTCTGCATCACCCCACACTTCCTAATATTTTTGCAATAAATACCTATCAGGAGGTACTTCTGCATTTCATTTAATGTAGCTTCTGAGAGTCTCCCATGTATCTGTTACACCACAAAGATCTTTGCCTAGTCAGGGATCAATATCATCCTCATTTACAAAAAAGAATAGACACACAGCATTTATTTTGTCCAGAGCAGGGTGATTTGAGAACATGCTACGGCACAGTGGTCTTTCTTGACCTTTATTGGTACTTCTTTACTTCACTGTAATGTGGACATTTTCACTAGAACAACCTCCAGGTACCACAGTGCGAGAAGCAGCATGTGAAGGTGACCGCCTTGCCCACTCCATATGGTTAAGTGATGCTTCTAGAAAGCCCTCTGAGATATGTAAGACATAAAATATGTCTTATCTGCCTGCACTGTCTGCATATCAGGACGGCACATTTTTGTCTCTGTGCTCAGGAGCAGCACGGCTCAGAGCCTTACTGCTTTGACAACTCATGGGGTAGCACAGGTGGTTCATGACTGCACTTGGCATGCCTCCAATAGTGCTAACCATTCCATTATGTACCTGATGGGCCATGAAACATCACATAGAAACTCAGACTTGTAACATTAGCCTCCAGCTTGTTTCCTAAACACTCAACCAACTCATCTTCTGGAACTGTGGTTGCCTTCTTGTAAGTCATCTGTATTAGAGATAGATTCTTATGATAAGCAGCTAGACAGAAAAACTATATACAGACTATTTCTAAATGCAGCATTTTGGGACCTCCTGAGGGATCAGAAGATGCATGTATAGTTATGGAAGAAATGCAGCATTAGCATACTTTATCCTGTATATCCAGCTATGACAGTCTGTCAAATATGAGGAAGAAGCAGCCTCTGCATTTGTATCATGGAAGAAATTGTCAGGGTGTTGGGTAGGCAGAAGGAAGAGGCAGAAGGATTAGGCATGGCCAGTGTTTTGACACAGCTTATACTCCCACTTTAGGGGCCTGATAAAAGCAAAACAAGTGAATCAGGTATGCATCAGCTCTAGAAAGCTATGACAGTATATTTCAATACTGAAAAAAATAAAGATGAAACTGGAAGGAAACTTTTTTTTTAAGACAAAATATCTACCTGGGGTTCTTTTACATCTTGTAACATTAAAAGTTACAAAAAATATGTGCATTTAAAGATGGTCAGTTTTGTTTTTATTTGGAAACTTTCTATGGTCTTTAAAGGTAGGTTTGTAACCAAGTTAATAGTAGAAGAGATTATATGATGCTATCCTGGAAACCTAATAGGGAAAGACTAAGCCAGGAAGCTAAGAGATTTTCTTCTGTAAAATGTCTACAAAGAGGGAATGTGCCATAAAAAAACTATCAAACAAACAAAATGCACCCCCCACAAAACACTCAACAAGAGATTAGTCTTGCAATCTAACACCACATCAGTTTATTATTAAGGAAGTGCAAGGTCCCGCCCCTGGGTCAGGGCAAGCCTGAACACAACCACAGGCTGGGGCAGACTAGGTGGAGCACCCCTGAGGAGAAGGAATTGGGGGTTTCGGGTGGTGAGAAGCTCCCCATGACCGAGCTTCAGTGTGCTCAAGCCCAAAACCCACCCCCACCCCTTGTGCTGGGCTGCATCCCCAGAGTGTGAGCAGCAGGTTGAGGGAGGGGATTCTCCCCGTCTGCTGCACTCTGGGGAGACCCCCCTGCCGTCCTGCATGCAGCTCTGGGGCTACAGCACAGGAGGGACGTGGAGTTGTTGGAGAGAGTCCAGAGGAGGCCACAGAGATGCTGTGAGGGCTGGAGCAGCTCTGCTCTGGAGACAGGCTGAGAGAGCTGGGCTGGTTCAGCCTGGAGAACAGAAGGCTCCTTAAGGGGAGACCTTAGAGCAGCTTCCAGTGCCTAAAGGGGCTACGAGAAAGCTGGAGAGGGGCTTTGGACAAGGACTTGTAGGGACAGGACAAGGGGGAATGGCTTTAACCTGACAGAGGGGAGACTGAGATAAGCTCTTAGGCAAAAAGTTCTTTCCTGTGAGGGTGGTGAGGCCCTGGCACAGGTTGCCCAGAGAAGCTGTGGCTGCCCCATCCCTGGCAGTGCTCACGGCCAGGTTGGATGAGGCTTGGAGCAACTTGGTCTAGTGGAAGGTGTCCCTGCCTGTGGAAGAGGGTTGGAATTGGATGAGTTTTAAGGTCCCTTCCAGCCCAAACCATGCTGTGATTCTATGATATTAGCACCATTTAAATTGTTTCCATTTAAGAGACGTTTTTATCAAATGACAGAACTGCAATAAAAGCTATCTAAAATTTTCTTTCATCTTGGTTTTAATTTTTTAGCTACATTTGAGCACCTGCAAGGGAACGCAAAAGGATCCTGCAGTCTGAAAATACCTTTATTATTGCTTCTGCAACAGCTTCCAATGCAGGTACTTGTATGCCTCAGCATTTCAGGTATTTCAGATATTATGGGAGTCAGTTAAATATCAGTGTAACAATTTCCAGCATATAATATTAGATACTTTGGACAGGTATTACAGGTTAGGTGGAGTTCTCAGATAATTTCCAGGCACTTCACACTTACTTATTTTCTTCTTATTCAGGATGTCTTTCCACACATTTAAAAGCTAAAGGATATTTTTTAAACAATTACATCCTTTTGGTAGTTTTTATGGGAACCCTACAGCACAAACAACATTTGTGATGCTTCATGCTTCTGGAAGGAATGATGTGTGTTTCTCACTTATGTCTTCACTGATGAGTAGAATAGACACAGCAAATGAGGAACAATCAAGTCATAATTCCCTCCAGAAGATGCCATTGTGAATTCTCTATTTCTGTGCAAAAACCTGAGAAAATCTGAAGATAATAATGTAGGTTGTCCATAGGCTCTATGTACATAAAATTAAAGAAAAAGAGGAAAAAATTACAGTTAAGTAATTTTAAATAAACATTAGAATGTACTTTAAGAATGGATGTTGCACTTATAAGAAATAAAATAAAAAATCATAAATTGTAAGTACATGAGGAGAAAATTGCTGTTATGTTAGTTGTGCCTTTTTTTTTTTTTTTTTGTTACACTATGAGAAAGTTGCAGCCATAGCTGCTTCATCTGTAGAAAAGTATCATTGAGGTGGACCATAAAAATTCTTGCACTAGTGATTAGGTTTAATTGATATGGAAGTGTTCCTGATGAAGCACTGTTGGATTTTAATACTTGTTGTGGAGGTATCTTTTATTTCTAATTATTGCTGAAGACAAACCAAGTGTTTAAAAGGACAGATAATTCTTGTGTAGAGATTGGGAGTTGATGATATATTGGGATGCAGCACAACTGAGAGTTGTAGAAGCATGGCTGATGTTGAAAGCTTTATGTGTTGATCAGTGTTATCACTCAGTGCCCCTCCCTCTTCTGAATAATTTAGGTTTTATTGAGCAATTTTTCTTAATCTGGTTTTTCAGTACACTTAGTTCCTGCCTTAGACAGTTGCATAGAAAAAGGGAAGATATTGACCAGACAAAACAAAGGAGAATAAATGTGAACCTATGGGTATCGTTTTGCAAGTGCTAATAAGGTTTTAAAGCAAGTAAGACATAGCAGATGTTGAAGAATGTCTTCCTCTTTTATTAATATATCGCATGTATGTCATAAGCATCCTCAACATTGCCTAGCAGAAATGAACTATGCTTTCCTACATTAAGTTTATTTGTATTTGGTTTTAATTTGATTGAGTGCTCTGTGCACATATTTTAACAACGTGTTACGATCCTTTGTGTGAGCATTAAGAGATGACAAGATACAGGCATGTTAAGTGAAGCTGTCAATTAACTAAAGATCATTCAATTGGTCAATCAAACTATCAAAGAACAGCAGATATAAAAGGCTGGCAAATCACAGGTAGTAAATACACACTTTCTAATCAGGGTATTGTTCACCTTAGTGCAGGACTGTAGGAAAAACTGATCTCCTGAGTTACTAAATCAGTGTATATTACTTAGTAAAATCAGGTTTTTGTTCTTCATTATTCCAGCTAATTTTCTTTTTTTTTTTTTTTTTAATGAAAAATAATATAATAGCCTGTGTTTAAATTCCAAGAAGGAATTTTGACATTTTGTTACTCAAATATTCATCTCTCTTTTTGACATTTTGTTTCCTTGATTATCTGTAATAAGACATATCTCTTTCTTGTAATCAGCTGTAAAAGTATTTTTAATTTTCAATACTGAGAAAAATATTAAAGATACTGTAAATATTTCAGAAAAAAAAAAGAAACCCAACACTCGTTTTCTAATCAGTGTATACTGAAGATACTGACAAATATATAAGATATCAAACAGTATAAAACCCTTCAGCCAGCCAAAAAAAAAGAAAAACAGAATAATTGCTACTGTGTATGATACTGTATGCTTTGATTTTTCTTCAGAATCTTACTCATGAATGACCACATGACTCCAAGTCACTAAACGGTGGCAAGTAAATTCTTGTCTTGATTTGTTTCCTTGGATTGCTGCCATTAAATGTTACAGAGCATTACAAATGCATAGTAAATCACACTGATCTTTGCAGGGATATTTTTGGTGCAATAAGTTTCGATGTAAGTGAAATTCCTAATGAATTATGTCCTTGTGTTCTTATTTATGAAGTGTCAGATTTTGCAAATTAATCTTCCTACCACAGTGAATACAAGTTACTGGAACTGTTCCTTGGTTCACGAGGGTGTAGTTTGTGCTCCAGCTTCCCCTTTTGCCTTTTATAAAAGCAACCCTGAATCAAACAGAAACATATAAAGAGATATACTGTCTTAAAATGATGAGCTCAATGGGTAACTTTCTAAGTGAATGGAAATGAGACATGATAAAACAAAAAACCAAGCTGCAAACTGAATACAAAAGGCACTTAAAGATCAGACAGAATGCTAACTATGGACTCTAGTAAATGCTGGTCATCTATACTGTTACAAGAGTATTTATTATTTTTATTAGGGATGATATCACCAACTGTATGTATGATAGTTTTTGTCTTTAAAATTGCTGGCTAAATGTGTGTTTCTTGCAAGTGATCAAAGTATTAATGTTAGCATTTGTACATGTATGCACGTGTTTTGTTACTATAGATAAAGGCAGAGAGAAAAGATTAGTTTGCCCTTTCTACAATTAATAAATAAATTTACAATATGTATTAGATTTAAATTTCCAAAACATCTGTATTTTAAAAAAGAGTTTCTCCATAAGCAACAGACATAATTAAGCCTTGTTTTCTACATACATTGTGGGCTCATTTATTTGTTTTCTTTGTCATCTACTGCAGCATCTGCATGACACTCAAACCATGATATAACCTCTGTCCTCCAATATAAAGACACACTGCAGTACCATCTTGTTACGCCCTTCTAATAATCTATTAATGTTTCTCCCCCACATCACATATTTCAGTCTTTTTTAAATGAGTTTATCTCCTGCCTTTCATTTTTCTCAGTCTTTGATGATATTTCTAGTTGTTTTCTGTGACCCTTCAATGAAAAGGAACCTCTGATCCTTCTTCTGCTTCCCATGCTAGTATCTCTTCATTTTTTTTTTTTTTTAATGACCAAAAACCTCCTCACTCTTGTAGGCTGATTATTCTGCATCTTCTCATCAGTGTGAGCACTTGCTGCCTAAATTATGTGTCTATCTGCCCATGGAAAGACAAAAGTGCCTGCATTTTGCAACTGATCTTCCCAGTGTTTGGGGACATGCCAAACATATGAAACGTGCTCTTGCTCTAAAACCTTAACAAATAAATTCTGTGTTTGCAATCCCGAACATACTAAATCATCAGCTTTTTTTTTTTTTTTCAAGAATTGAAAGAAATTTCACGTTCAGATCATCATTCTAAATAATGTGAACTAGGTAGATGCAGCAACTTTTTCTTGTGCAGTTCACAGTGTGTCA
Organism: Neopsephotus bourkii; assembly: GCF_033783945.1. Lineage (NCBI taxonomy): Eukaryota > Metazoa > Chordata > Aves > Psittaciformes > Psittacidae > Neopsephotus > Neopsephotus bourkii. The sequence continues at coordinate 62,030 of NW_026901012.1, read as the reverse complement.
GTTCAGCTTGGGAGGCTATAGTAGATTAAGTACAGGTGCAATTTTTATTACCTCTGATAGTTAATTTATTATCTCTGATTAATCTTGGTTAATTGCATATCAGAGTAAAGGGTGCATTTTCCAGCCTTGTAACAAAACAGCGTTTGCAGAACAGGATAAAAAGCCCAAATTAACAGGATGAAAAGACCCTCCATCTCTAAAGGACTGGTAGGTTTGGCCACTCCTTTGATCTCTAGGGACTTTAGTTGCCAGAAGCAGGAATGATATGTGAATCAACAAACAACATTTGGCACTAAAGTACAACTATTCCCTGTCCATCTAATAGAATGTGACTTTTCTTCAGGCTTGAAGGTCATATTTTCTTTTTTTTTTGCATTTCAGATACAATATTCTTGTATTAACCTGAGGACTGTAAAAGTGAATTTAAGCCTTGCCTAGGCTGAAAAAGATGTTTTGACACACATTTGAAAAAAATCTGTGTGTTAATGAATCATTTTTACCTGCATGCATATATATGTTTGAAAAGCTGGATTCTAATCAACTTGTCAAAGGTTAATGATAACAAAACAAACAAAAAAAAATAATAACAAGACCGGTCCCAACACAGATCCCTGAGGGACACCACTCGTTACTGGTCTCCAGTTGGACATTGAGCCATTGACCACAACTCTTTGTGTGCGGCCATCCAGCCAGTTCTTTATCCACTGAGTGATCCATTCATCAAATTGATGTCTCTCCAATTTAGAGACAATTGACAAATAATACGCTTCCATATTATATCCATCCATATTTTATAATTTAATCTTATAGCAGTAATTAATCTTTCCTATTTAGTCATCTGGAACCAAAAGACTTTAAAGAAAACTGCCTTTCTGAAAATTCTAATTCTTGAGCACTATGTTTAGAAATAAATACATACTGAAACATCTCTTATCATACTCTTGCTTTCATGTTGTTGTGTAAGGAAATATGTTAAACAGGAAGATTTTCCAGGTTGAGAAAAATGGAGGATAAAAATTGCCCTTTAAAGTCTTCTCGCTGAAGAGACAAAATTCCCAAATACAAACATTAAACAAAGTTTGTGTTATATCAAAACCACCACTCAGGTAGCACTCCAGGATATCTAAAAGGAGTAAGCAGAGGGACATACATAAAAGAACTTGGAGAAAGAAAACATTTATGTAGAATATTTCTGTATTTTCCTATTATTAAGAATTATTTATAGTATTAACATATAGCAGTAGTCATACTACATATACATTAATAGTAGAAACATGTAGTCATAATGCATTATAAATTCTGTTGAATAATGTGACCATTGTGCCCATCCAGTGATGACATGTTGTTTGTTCCTTGTTTTACTTGCCTGTACTTAAAGATATTTTTGGGTTTTGAGTCTCTATTTCCATTAAAGAAATAAATTATTATTATTATTATTATTATTATTATTATTATTTCTACTACCGCTACTACAACTATTACTGTTATTAGAATTGACTACTAGTGAGGTAAAGTAGTACTGCAACAACCTCCTGTTCCAGGGCTGAAGGAGCTTTTAACTTGGATAACCCATGTCATCTTTTAATGATTTCTTTTCTAAAACCCGTATCTGATACAGTTAATACCACAAATACAAAAAGAAAGAATTGCATGGATAGTTCTTATTTTATCATAAACCACTGTATTTGTTTGCTTATTCTTTGGCCTATTCCTTTTGATCTTCACCAGTGCTTTGTAGTTTTGGCTGTAGTCTCAAACTGGGAATCCTCCAGGGAAGGGGCTGCTGCTGCTGCACCTTGCCAGGGCCTCTGATACGGGGCAGCCTCATACCCCAGCCTCTACAACAGCTGCCTGGAAAGTAAGTTTTGATTGCCAATAGAGATACAATCAAATGGGACAAAATGAAGATTTCTCAAACTTATCATTTTGAGAACCACAGTACTCTTTGGAAAACTGGAGTCCTTGAGGCGAAGGAAATAGTCTTTGACTGATGTACCAGAAAGCCAGATACAGAAGCTGTGTTTCCTGAGTCACAGTATGGGTAAGAAAATCAGCATCTTGTGCCAGGCAAATTTTCTGCTGTACCAATAACAATCTGAAAAGAAAAGAGGATCTTTTGTCTTCTTCAGATGAGTATGCTCTTTTCCATCCTGCACAAAAATGTCCTACCAGTCATTAAAAATACTTTCAGAAATCAGTAGTGTATTTCGTTTCCTGAACATTGATGGTTTTGTTGTTGTGCTGAATATCAATTTCTAATACACATCTCTAGGTGTTACATCAAAGAACAAACAAACAAACAAAAACTATTGAAAAAAAGGAAATGAAAAAAAAACAAGATTACTTTAAAATAAATTTATATGACAAGGAAGAGTCATACGTTGAAACATGATGATTCTTGTCAGTTCACTGCAGTTGCATTGAAGTATCCATGAAATCTCTTACATTGCCAGATTCCAACCTGAATGGTTTATAAAATCTCCTGATGGGGTGCCAGCTCATCAGAGGATGAAAGAAAAAGTTTTGGTTAGTTGTCTTCTTGTTTCAAACAAAACCAGTAATTGAAATATATTAAGTGTATATAATGATGATTTGAAATGCGTTCCACCATGAGAGACCAGGTGTCAGAAGTCTCCTGCCTCTAGTAATATCCTCTTATTTTGAAATCACAAGATCTTTGGCTCATTTTGCAGCTAAGTTTCTGAAATGCAGATGGCACAACTCTATTAAACACTTTATTGTGATTTAATGGTTCCTCCCATGGGTTCTGAAATTCAGTGTGAATGAGCTGTTTAACTACAATATAAGTGCTGAAAGAAAGACAAAATAATTTTTAAAATTATGTTCCAAATCTCTTTTTTCTGTCTCAGAAAAATAAATACCCGGGGGGGGGGGGGGGGAGAGAAAAAGGAATAAACTCTTACTCTTCTTATTTACTGGAATTATCTGCAACAGAATGTTCAAGAAAAAGCAGCCTCAATGCCATAAGAACTGCTTGCAGTTTGAATGGTTAAAGCATATTCTTTCTAAGATGAAAATATCTTCTGTGGGTAACTGGAATAATCTTGTTTACCAAGTTCATTCAAGGTGTTATCCTTGGAATTCTAATATAAATAACAGTAGGATGCAGGCCTTGGTGGAACACACTTAAGTTTGCAAAATTGCCACTTCAGCATTTGTGTACCGCTAGAAACAAACAAGTAAACACAAAAAATAAACAGCCAAAAACCCCCTAAAATGTTTGTCATTAGAAATTTAAGGTAGGAGCTTCAAATTTGCCTCTAAAAGGCTGTACTAAAAGTGCTATCAGCTTTCTTCTACCACAGCTCTAGGGTAGTTTGTAGAAATTCAGCTTCAGCCTCATTTAATCAGGCTGTGGTAACACCAGGGAACACAGATTTCAGAGACTGCAATATATATTGCATGAGAATTAATCCTTCCAGCTTCTGCAAGCCTAACTCACTGGGCTGCACTTCACATATGTTCTTTCAACGACCGAGGTTGGCAAAAGGTCCTAATACTAAGGGGTGAGAGGCAAGGTGAACTTCACTGAAATTTCAAAAAACTGTTGCACCCTTTTCTCCAAAGAGCTGTTTAGAATGGTATGCATGTTTGATAGTGGTTGAACACTCCCATTAACAATCATGACTTAGCTTTGCCAGAAAAGGGAGTTCAAACAAGCAGGGTAGAACAATCTTTACTAGTGCAAGGAAGCCAGAATACAAGTGGAGAAAATGAGAATCATGCACCAGTGGAGAAAAACTTGAAAATAATTTCCTTGTTATATCTAACCATTACTCCTTGCACTATTACTAATAGACTCATCTAATGGTTTGGTTTGGAAGGGACTTTAAAGCTCATCCAGCTCCAACCCACTGCCACAGTAAGGGACACCTTTCACTAGACCAGGCTGCTCCAAGCCCCGTCCAACCTGGCCTTGAGCACTGCCAGGGATGGGCCAGAACAGCTTCTCTGGGCAACCTGTGCCAGGGCCTCACCACCCTCACAGTAGATTAAAAAAAAACAAGAAAGAAAAGAAAAAAAAAAAAAAGAGAAAGAGAAAGAAAAAGAAAAGAGAAAAGAAAGAAAAAGAAAAAGGAAAAAGAAAGAAAAAAAAGAAAAAGAAAAAGAGGTAAGAGGTGCATGTTAAATTAGTTTCATAAGGAACTGAAGTTTATTCAATCATATAGCCTCTCTTCTGCTGACTGATTTCCTTTGAGTACATGCTTGGAGTTGGAAGCAGGATGAGGCCATTGAGGGCACAGAAACATAATATCCAAGATGTCAGTCAGACTTCTCCTTGCTATCAAAAGTATTTCGTAAACTGGTGTAGGTGAAAAAGCACAGGGTTAAGTAAAGTCACACACACTGTGGATGCTCAGCTAAGCATCCGCAAGAGCTGTGGCTCCCCATAGTTCTCCAGCCAAGTGACTTGCACTCATCTGAGCAATATCACAGCATCACTGCTAATCTGGAGCAGAAACCAATTAGTGCACATGTCAGAACACGCGCTATATGCAGATTGCCACAAGTGACGGTTTATCAGGCTGCATCTTTGGCTTAGTACCTTAACACTGTCAATTGATACTGTGTTGAAAAGAAGCTTCCCATGATCCATGAACCCAGAAACCACCTGTGTCTTAGTCTGTATCAAAAGAAGTGTAACCAGCAGGTCAGAGGAGGTTATCCTGCCCCTCTCCTGCACTCTGGGGAGACCCTCCCTGCAGTCCTGTATCCAGATCTGGGGCAATAACACAAAAGGGACGTAGAGTTGTTGGAGCGAGTCCAGCGGAGGCTATGAAGATGCTGAGACTGGAGCAGCTCTGCTCTGGAGACAGGCTGAGAGAGCTGGGCTGGTTCAGCCTGGAGAAGGCTGCTTAAAGGGAGACCTTAGAGCAGCTGCCAGTGCCTAAAGGGGCTACGAGAAAGCTGAAGAAGGGCTTTGGACAAGGGCTTGTAGGGAAAGGACAAGGGGCTTTAGCCTGACAGAGGGGAGACTGGGATGAGCTCTTAAGCAGAAGTTCTTTCCTGTGAGGGTGGTGAGGCTCTGGCACAGGTTGCCCAGAGAAGCTGTGGCTGCCCCATCCCTAGCAGTGATCAAGACCAGGCTGGATGGGGCTTGGAGTAACTTGGTCTAGTGGAAGGTGTACCTGCTCGTGGAAGGGGGTTGGCGCTGGATGAGCTTTTAGGCCCGTCGAACCCAAACCATTCTGCCATATACGATTCTATGAATGTAGGCAACTCAGAAGAGTGACATTAATGTTTAACTCAGACCTCCTTATACAGAAGTAGAGGAACAACATGGTGTTTGTGAAGAACTGCAAGTGGAGGCAGTGAACAGACGTGTTTGTTAGCTCTCAGCTTCTACACATCACACACGTTTGTTAGCTCTCAGCTTCTACACATCTTACTACTCCAGAAAGAACCACCATTCACCACCCCCATAGATCTAAATTGCTAACTTCCTTTCACAAGTGAGCAGGGAGTAATTTCATCTTAAATTAATTAGCATCTAGTTCCATAACTTCAGAGGTGTATAGAAGGATATGAAGAACAAAACGTAGGAGTACCACATTCCAGGGGTCGCTGTCATACTTAGCCTGTGCACCCTTCTCGTCTTTTATGTTCTCATGTGCATTACACATTCATATTATGGATGGCAAAGGATTCATTTTATATCATACTCAGGAATTTAGACAATGCATGGGATTCTTAAATATCTGTCTTCTGCAGACAGTAACAACTTATCTCCAAGATAAAAGGAATCAAAACCAATCACGGCGCTGATTTTGATGCTTCCTTTCCATAAATAGTAAAAACCAAAAAAAAATTGTATGGAAGACTGAAAGAAAAGGTACTCTTTTTTCTTTCTTTTTTTTTTTTTTTTTTTATTTTAATGGAGTTTGCATGTTTCCCTGTGTTGCAGCTGCTTCTCTCCCTTTCCTGTGATGCAGCATTACATGACACTTCTTTTGAACCAGAAAGATTTGAGGGAAGAAGGATCTTCTATGCTTTATGCAACAAAACCCTGTGTTGGCTTAACTGGAAACCTTGCATGTTCAAGATGTGGGGCATTGGGCTCTGTTCTGGAAGAGACAAAAGAAAGAATTGTTCCCTTCTTCAGAGGCAGTGTCAACCAAAAGAGTGATGCTGGCAGTGTTGCAGTGGTGGTGACAGACAGTTGTAGTATCTGTTTTTTTTTCTCCAAGGAAAAGAGATGCTGATGACTTGCAGAATCAGAGTAGCCAGTGATGGCGAATGGTGTGTGAGAAATCCCCGGTGAACAAAGTACGTATTATTAGAAAACACTGTGGAAAGTTCCACTGCTTGTGTGCAGCAGTGAGTGGCTTTTTAAAGCCCTAATTATAATTGAGGTGGCAATATAATCCCTGCCTGTATACCCTGATCTCTGAGCTTGTCCTGATCTCTCACTTTAAGAAGACTCAAATCTGGCCAGTGCTTTGACTGGAGCCAGTGATAAAACTAATCTCTCAAGCAAAGCTGGTATCCAAGATACCCTAAAGGTGTTACTGGGTAATTGACAGGTTACATTTGTGCTTATTAGGTGACTTCTGAAACTGGCAAAACACTGGCGAAAGTAAGGATAGCTCTTACTCTTTTATTACTGCAGCACTGATGAGAGTTACTCAGTTCACCTTTTGTGTAACAAGTGTTAGACTCATGCCACTACTATTTACCATTAAGGATTATTCTGTTTCTTATGCTAAAAATGTGCTCATTTTGTGCATTAAATGTTGTTGCTGTTGTTACTCTGCTGATGGCTTTTTATCTAAGGGCAGTGTGGCAAATGACGTGGCTGCCAATGTGTCTAATGTCTGTACAGGTTTTTTCTGTTTAATGTACTGCAGGACTTTAAAGGATTAATTTGAGCATCTGATGAGGTAGGACAGGAAATAATGCAGACAAAAGACGAGGAAAAATAAAGTACTAATGGAAGGAAGACTAAGGAAAAAATTTGGACATTAGAGCTGCGGAATAGCTCTTGCCTAGCTGACAAGGTTGCTTTCTTTTTTTAAAGGCAGAAGTTGATCTCTCAGTCCACTCCTTCCATTCGAGAAAATCAAGAGGGCTCCTTAGCCTATTTCCAGGGTCCCTATCTGATAATCCTGTTAGACAGAAATCCCTGGTAAATTATACTGATCAATTAGATGGAAGAATTTAAACAAATTGGATGCAAAAAAAAAGAGTTCATGGTCCTGAATGATTAGTAAACAAATAAAATAAAGATTTGGATATTTGATTGCAGATAAATACACTCAGCAGTTATTATCCTGAAGTGTGGAAACAATCTGGAAATTGAAAAGCAATCTTCGTGTCCTATGTTCATGCAACAGATGACAGAAAAATGAAGAAGATGGGATGAGTAAGGATTAATACCTGGCAGCTCTTAATCCCATTTAAGGGCTACTAAATTCCAGAACATGAAGCATACCACGAATTCACATGACAGAGAGAAGAATTCTGCGTTACAGATAAATATAAAACTACAGATGTAAAAAAAGTAATATTTATATTTTATGTATAGATATTCAAATTCATATAAAAGGTGAGAATGTCAGCTTGAGCTTCAATGGCTTGTGACCCACCCCATCTGACTTGTATTTCAGCTGAGTGTCTTCACCATTGGGAAGTCATTAAGAATCTGCAGATATGTAAGCAAGTAAGAGAAAGAGAACCTTCAAGATGCCTTGGGTCTTGGGGTTTACCATGTGAAAATGATGTTTACATACCTATAGTACTTATAAATGGTAGCAGAGTCATGAGTTTTTCCTGCTGCCAAGTGAGGCAAGTGGCTTAAAAATAGGTGGATATGACAAATGGCAAAAATCCACCATTTCTGAACTTTTGAGGACAAGAAGGACACCAGGTTAGCCTCTTCACTGAGAAGGTCAGGTCAGGAATCCAGCACTGGAGGCAGAGAATGCTGTGACACGTTGCAACCTCAATAACCGCAATGATGACGCTAATGATGCAGCACTGAAGAACTGCTGGCCCAACAGCACAATAGCACAGGGAGTTCTGGGTAAAACTCAGGCTAGTGCAGTAAATAGGTTTGGCTGATACGTATCAGAAGACCCATATTAAGAAAACCTACATTTGATTTTGGAGGGACAGTCTGTACCTTGGTGCCATTCTCACAGCACCCAGTTGAAGCAGAACATTGCATTGCTCTGTGATAAACAACGGGGCTAGAAGAAAGGCATGGGGCAAGGGGGGTTTCCTGCATGGTCCTTCCTGAAACACAGGGGAAAAGCAGCACATAAAGAGGAGCCCATCACAGAGGGCAGCAAGAAAGCTGCAGGAACAGTGTGATTCCTCTGAGGCGGGGAGACAGATTTTGTTGAATAACAACTTACTCAAAATCTGAAAACAAAAGGCATTTCACTTTAGGTAAGAACTGAACATAAAAGCCTTTTGTTGTTTCATCCCTTTTTGCTGAATAAACAATGCCTGGCTTTGAAGAAGCTATATGTGTCATTTTAATCAGCTGCTAGTCACAGGTTCTCAGTGGAAAAAGGCATCCCAGTACCAAATATAGTTAGGTCCTTTAGATTTATCCTAACTGGGGCAATAAAGAGGCTGTATTACAGGATTATTCTCTCAAGAAGAATCAAAAAGAAAGGCAAAACTGCCACTTGGGGGTGCAGGCATGCTGGGCTGCCGCAGCAACTGAAGTACAGCTTGCCTTGTAATTATGACAGCTGGATTCTTGGTTGTAAAACAAAGATAAGCAGCAAAATTAGCACCATTGTGGAGAAATGATGCATTAATATCAGAACCTTTGTTAAGGCTGCCTAAATTTCTACTATCTCTGTATTGACAGTAAAGCAGACCCTCAAGGAGGAACAGAAGTATTTTCTTTCCAGACAGCAGTTCTTCAGGGGTATCTGTGGCATGGAGACTGACGTGTAGAACCCAAGCTGCTGTAGAAGACGCAATTGCATAGTATGTCTGTGCATCAGAACGAAGGCATAACTGCAGCCCATTGATGCAGGGGTTGATCAATGTACAGAGGGGGTCGTACAGGGGAGTTGTACAAGGGGGTTGTACAAGGGGGTTAGAGGAATTTGCTTGCTTAAGCAAAGATATTGTCTATACCTATCATGCCTACTAAGCAGAACAAAGGCACTATTGATAAGTAAAAGCAGACACTTGGTTCTATTGAAAGGAAAAGCAGACGATTCTACTGATAAGCACCTATTGATAAGGAAAAGCAGACACCTGAATCTACTGTTAAAGGGGAGAAGCAGATGGTTTATGGCTGGGACCAAACCCTAAGGCCATATGTGAGGACTAAAAGGTGAAAAGTTCAAGACGAGGAAGGCTTATTTACTTCATTTTGAAGACCCCTACCCACAGGAGGAAGACTCATTTACTTCATCTTGAGACCCCTGCAAAAGACTAGAGGGGGCACTGCACAGGTGCAAAGGACCTTCTAGCTCATTGTAATAGGAAGCGGGGATAGGACATAAATATGTATAGGCGTATGGTGCAACCTTATAAATGTAGAGGGAAACAACACTGGGGCACGCATGACTTTGAGAAATTATCCCCGTGCGTCTCAGCGCTGAATAAAAAGCATACCTACTTTACAACTTTTAACGAGTTGTGGAGTCAATCCGCGCATCACCATGTGGGTGCTGCCAGGTGAATTATGCTAGGGCATGGAAATAGTGAAGACAGCAAAAGTTGCGGTGAATGCTATCAGGTAGTGCATGTGCAGGAAGATATGCTGGACTAAAGCCAGTGCTTTAACATACCTTCTCTGCTAGTGTGTGCTTCGTCAGTGGTGACAGGGATTTTTGTGGTATTGTTGGTTTTTTTTTCGTTTTTTCTTTTATCTGCCCTAACCTGTTAGACAATTTTGCAGTGCCCTATTGCTGCTCCCTGAGAGCCACCAGGGAGGCTTGAACCTCCATGGTTAGTGAAGTGCATGCCTGTGCTCTGTATGCAAGCAGAAAATGCTCTGGGATTCTGGGTGTAAAATTCTGTTTATGAAGGTGTGGTTATTTCTGGTAATTTCATAGTTTAAGCAATGAAAGAAAAAAAAAAAAACAACCTGATCTTTTTAATTCTTCCCTGACAATGCAATGTACTGAAACTCACAATACTTCCAACCTCAGGGAAAAACGGCATCAAATGAAAGCGCAGATGTAAAGCCAGAGCTGTAGGGAAGGGCTGTCACTGCCACTTACAGGCATTTAATGGTAGACAAAGGGCTTGTACAAAGGAAACTATTGTGAGATGCTAGCCAAAGGAGACAACAGATCAGACGACTTGAACGGGTCGTTTCCAGCCTTAATTTCATGTTTCTCCTTGTCATACAACTAGCCGGGACTTTCTGTTTGTATCTACAGAAATGCTTCTCAGAAGCCTAATGCTGTTAAGTGCATTCTTCTTACTCAGCAACTGCATTACCGTTTAATATAACATTAATATAACATTAATATGGGCTCTTTTACTATGAGGGCATGTAGAGGGGATGCAAATTACAGATTTAAAGTACATGAGGAGCCTTTTGACTCCCACTGGGCAATATTTCACTCCAGCAGATTTGGAGGGAGGGGGAGGCGAAATAGGGGGAGGGAAGGGGCGGGGCGGAGAATAGCATGAGTCGTGGCCTCGTCTGTCCTGGGTCCTTTCTGAAAGGGTGAGGATGAAACCCTGCCTGGGGAAGGAGGTGGAATATCGGACCTTTACTTTTCACCGAAGTTTCCTACTGGGTGTTCAAGGGGGACTAGTTTAATTGTAAATCAGCCTTTCAATAACTAAAGGAGACTTACAAGAAAGCTGTAAAGGGGCTTTTGACAAGGGCCTGTAGGGACAGGACAAGGGCGAATGGTTTTAACCTGATAGAGGGGAGACTGAGATAGGAACTTAGGAAGAAATTCTGCCCCTGTGAGGTTGGTGAGGCCCTGACACAGAGTGTTCAGATGGTTGCCCCATCCCTGGCAGTGGGCTGGGCTGGATGGGGCTTGGAGCAACTTGGTCTAGTGGGAGGTGTCCCCCCCCGTTACAGGGGCTGGATCTGGATGAGCTTTAAAGTCCCTTCCAACATAAACCACTGTGATGCTATGGGTTGAAACTGCGCACGGCAAAGGCGACATCCGCAAGACAAAAGTTTGTGGAGGGCACAATTACCTCTGTAAACCGCACCCGCCAGCGTCCGCTCCCCGACAGACGAGGTCTGCTACCCAGGGGGACTACAGACACAATCGCGGCATCATTTGTTGCGGAAGAGGAGCTGGGGCGGTGCACTCCTGAGGCGGCGGAGGAGCGCAGGGTGGGCAGTGGAGGGGAGGGGTGAGCCGCCTCCTTTACCCCTTCCCTGCCACCGTCCCTCTGCATTTCCCGCCGCAGCAGCAGGGGAGGTGCGGCTGGGGGGGGCGGAGCGGGCGGAGCGGGCGGAGCGGGCGGAGCGGGCGGAGCGGGCGGAGCGGGCGGAGCGGGCGGAGCGGGCGGAGCGGGCGGAGCGGGCGGAGCGGGCGGAGCGGGCGGAGCGGGCGGAGCGGGCGGAGCGGACGCGGGCGCGCAGGGGGCGGTGAAGGAGCAGGGAGAGGAGGAGACCGCGGAACGGAGCGGGTAGGCCGGGCCGTGCAGGAGGCGCGGAGGCACCTGGCGGGAGTGTAGTGTCGGAGGGTGGCAGGGCAGCCTCAGAGCCGCTCGTAGGGCGGGGAACGACCCGACTGTACCCGGACGCGCCGGGGCTCCGCCACCTCCGTTCACCCATCTATCCCTCATCCTTCCCTCCCTCCCTTCCTCCCTTCCTCCCTTCCTTCTTTCCTTCCTTCCTTCCTTCCTTCCTTCCTTCCTTCCTTCCTTCCTTCCTTCCTTCCTTCGGCAGAAGCGGCGCGTCCGCGGAGCAGAGGAGCATGAGCGGCGTAGTGCTGATCTGGCTGGTTCTCTGCGGGAGCCTGGCGGCACCGCGCCCCGCCCGAGGTGAGCGGACGGGCAGCGGGGACGAGGGAAGGGGTCGAGGCAGCGCCGGAGCTCTCGCAAAGTCCGAGCTGAAGTGCGCGGGGGGAATCGCGGAGGCTGCTGTCGGCCGGGTGCCTCAGTCTGGGCTTGCCTTTTCTTCTTTAGTTTAATTAACATCCCCCTCCCCCTTACCTCTTTCAAATAGAAGCCGAAGAAAGATCCGCCCTCAGGCATGTTCTGTTTTGAAACTCCCTTTAATTAGAGGGAAAAGAAATGCTGTGAGAGCTTAAATGTAATCCAGATGAGCTGCTGGGAAGATTTAATAATATCCGCAGAGCTGTCCACATCTCTTTTCTCGCCACCCCTCCACCCCCAATCACCGGTTTTCATTTTAATCTTAAGGCTGTTAGCGCTGAGCTGACGGAGGTCCAGCAAACTGCGGAAACAGTTTGCAAGCACGGCTTTAGCATCTCGGCAGCAGCGACAGAGTCCTTGTTGGGCGACGTTTCAAAACAACATAAAACAAGCTAACAGAACAAAACCAGAAAGATTCAAACCCAACCCTACTCCAGGAAAATAACTTTAGAGCTCTTAAGAGTTATTATGTAGAGTGATTTATTTAGTGCCGGGTTTCCCCTCCGCCCATAAAAGAAGTCGGAGCTCACCTTGCATGCAGCCGTGCGCGTTCGGATGGTGACTGTGATGATGACCGGGGTACAGGAGGAAGGTGCAGGGGGCCGTGGGGGTACCCCCGCCTCCAGTCCCGTTCTCTCCTTTCTGGGGAAGGGGGCGCAGCCCCAGGCACAGGGAGAGACCTGCGTCCTCTCCATGCTGGTGCCTCGCTCCACAGCGCGAATCTGCCGTGGGGGCTCCCCCGCGTCCCATTCTCTACTTCCCCTACCCACTGCGCCGGGGATGCTCATCCCTTCCGTGCAGTACCAGGGATGGGGAAGTCCGGTTTTATGGTCCTGGCTCTATCTTAGAGCTTAGCTTAGCGAACAACTGGGATCATAATGAGTAGCGGTGTATTTCTGTTGGCCTTTTTAGACCCGTTCCCGTCGTTATTCACGCTTTTTCCTTTAAAATGAAACCAGTGTATCAGTAAAAATTGAATTTTTCATTAGATCTTAAATTATTTAGGACGACGGCTTCTCAGAACCCAGGAACATTCACACAGTTGCAGCCAGCATGTGATAGCTTATGCAATATGTTCTTATACTTGCAGTTTAAGCCTGAAGTCTTCTAAGCAAAAATGCTGTTATCTGCCACAGAGTCTGGTCTTGTCATGAATATTTTGCATTGGGCATCTGTAGGACTTGGCACTAGAAGTGAAATAGGAGGGTAAAAACACTCATTTGCACCACGGTTGTTTAAGCTGCAACTGTTAGTTAAAGGTTTGTCCTTGGCTTTCAAAATGAAACAGAAGAAAATGAGACAGTCTTTTTTTTTTTTTTTTCTTTTTTTATGCTGAAACTGAATAAAGCGTTGCTTGACAGGTCTGATATACTGGGTTAATTTTGCTCACTGTTGTAATGTTTACTTTTAATAGATGCTCTCCAAGTTATGATGACACTAAGCACCATAAGCATCGAACTCTATTTAGAGAGCAGGTTTTGAATAGCACAAAACTTTTTGTGCGTTTTGTGCGTTATGTTTGAATATTACTTGATAAGTCCACTTGTATAATGGTGTATAATGAAAACCTATGGTAGCTTCATGCATGCCGTGGCCAGTTCTTCACTGTCTTTTGGGGAAAATTCCAACTGCAGATGGAAGTTAAGTTATGTAGTTCGTTATTGACCTGCTTTTCAAGTCTGCTGTTAAGGAAAAATGCCAACTGCTGTTTTATTGGAGCTCTGCAGAGCTCCAATAAAAGATGGAGGTCAAATCCAATTTATACATGATATCTTAAAACTCTTTTGCTTTCTGCATTGAAACACATATATAGTATAACGACAACTTTGGTTTGGTTTATTTTTCTTGTTTGCCTTTTTTTTTTAAGAGGGAGAGAGAAACAGGGTACAAAGACTGAGGAAGAGAGAGATGATGAATATGTCATCCCAGTGGAAGACTGGAATTTTCTTCCTTGTAGCCGGTCTGATAAATTTGCAATCTCATGCACTGTAACAGGAGACTGATATTCAGAGATGTGTTTATATGCATGTATATGATGAAACTGGGATTCAAAGGTGCAGTGACTTCTACCCCTTAGTTTACAAGAAAGGTGCATGTGTGTTTTTAGTAAGGAATGTCCTTTTATATGTACCACGGAACAGTTGCAAAGGTTTCACATTTGCTGTTGTTGCTCCATGGTCAAATTTGAGCGTGAGCCAATCTGGTGTTCCGAACAGACAGTACCTGCAAGGGTGACTACAGAGACTGCAAGAGGTTATTTCAGATGAAAGAAATATGGTGCATCTCACCTATAGTAATACAGGTTTCTGAGTCCCACTGTGAATTGTTTTTAGGAACAAACAAGCCAACACCTTTCAGAACAGTCAGTGAAGATTGGCATTAAATGAAGACAGAATTTAAAATGAGTGGCTGTTCAAGTCCCCAGATTTACCTCATGGAATGGGTAAACTGATTGGCATGGTCCTGGTGCTTAAGTGCACAGCAAATTGTTATATTCCATGTGCATGTGTTAAATGTCTTTGCAGCAGGATCATCTGAATCCTGATAAATAATCCTGAGTTGTCTTTCACGTGAAGCAGATCCTTAAACTGTACCATGCTTTTTCACTTAGCTTGTTGCTGAATTTTCATGTATGGTTTCCCTCAACATAACTTTGACATTGTCAAAACCAGGCAAATCTAGTTCATTGTTTTATGACAGTGTCCTGTCAGCCCAAGATTAACTTTCCAGGAACTGTTTCAAAGATGTTGCTGTTTTTTCTCCATTACAGTGGGAACCTTCAGTCTCTCTGAGGCTTAGAAGTTTCTGTAAAGCCTCTTTCTGCAGCTGGAATGAGCTGCAAGGAGTAAAAGTGCTGAGAAACAAGAGAGGTAAACTGTAGCTTTGTTCTTGTGTAGCTATACCGAAAGGCTGAAAAGATCACAGAGACTTTTAAAGATCAAGGTTCTTCTGTTTTACTAAACGCCCTTGCATCTTTGGATGGTATCTTCTTTTGTGTGAACTGCTGACAGTGTGACCCTGCATAATGATTTTCACTGTTCTTTTGACAAATTACATTTGTATTCAAATTGATTTTCTGTGACTGCTTATATAGCCTCCAGAAAGCTTATAGCACAAATACTATTACATCCTGTATGTGTCTGGTCAGCCTAGGACAGAATTTGATGTCAAAACATGCATTATAATAACTGGAATTAATAGTCCTGGTGGTATTAGTTGAATTTTTTAAGTGTCCATCTTCTTTTTTTTCTGAGATCATTGTGATTTTGTCCTTTGTCCTTTATGTCTTTTTTCAAAGGATATAATTTATACAAGGTTGGGTGTCAATGGTAGCATAGTGAAAAGGGGCACTGTCTTATTTTCCCTTCTCCACATTTTCCCAATTACCATCCAGTTGAAAACTGAGGAAAAGATCCACTTTGGAAGTTATTTCAAAAGACAGCACTTTTTATGAAGTGATTGATTCTTATGCCTTGAATTGGCTGTTTATACAGTTCATGTCCATACAGCACTGGTGACAAACACACTCTGGTATCCTTTCAGCGTAAGTAAAGATGTTTGGAGAAGTGGTGTTTAAGAAATTGGAAGTGTCAGAAATAAATCTATGTTATTCTCAAATCTGTTATGAGTCACACAGGAGTTACCATGTGTTTTTCAGTTTTTTAGGTTTTTACACATTTCAAACTTAGGAAAGGCACATAGCTAGGAATATATCTGAAATCTTAAAGGGTGGTCGGTGTCATATTTCAGGTGTCACTGCGCTTCTTTGTAGCATCCTTAAATCCTGTCTGCCTTGAGTTTGAAAGCATACATGTTGAACAACAAAACAAAATTAATTCAACTTCCAGAACAGATTCACGATGAAAATATGAGTTTACTTTTTCTTGGCCAGATTATATGTTAAACAGTAAAAATTCAAACCCGAACATGAGTTACAAGAACCTCAACATTTGCCAAGTTAGGAACTTTGGAAAATGTTTTCTTATGTTGGAGGACCTACACACATTTTCAACTTCAAAGGGAGTGAAGGGGTAACACAGGGGGAACGCCAACATTAGCCTGAATTCAGTCTGTAATATCAGTCTGAGGAATAAGTAATAATGGCTCTAGGTTTCCTTCTCTATAAGAAACTTAGATCTTCTGTTAGAGGGGGGGCTGGTCACTGTGGGTAGTGATGATACGGTATGGTTAATTTTGTAATGATACGGCGTGTAGGGGGTAAAGCAGTTTTTGTGCCATTTGTATCAGGTCTGGAGCATGGAAGCCTGTTTGAGAATAGTAGCTGCAGTTGTAGACCTGGGTGCTGTATGTTACTGAAAGCAGGGACTGAGCTAGCAGCTGCTGCCCTAGAAATGTGAAGGTGCAAAATTTGTGCTTATCTTCTCCTGGTTTGGGATTTTATAAAAATCTCAGTGTTGGTGTTGTGGGAATATACTTGTGGGGTTTCTCTGTTCATTTGTATGGGTTTTTTTCTCTTTAATCAGCAAGCTGTGTTACCTTGCATCACAGTGGGGGTGTTCTTCTGTTTCAAGTTTTGAAAGCTGAGAAATGAAACAGATGGTGATTATCTAATAAAGTCTCTAGCTAATCTAGCTAATAATTGCAGTATGTGGTGTGTGAGTGAACACACATGAAAGCAACTTAATTTTACACACTGTATAGTGGCTATATGCACACATATTGTGGGTATATCCATTTCAGATTGCATACAGAGGAATTGCATTCACTTACATGCCACACATCTAGCCTCATACTTAAAACATTTGAGTAGTGTGAGATAAGAGGTCTGTATTTTTAAGTCAAAATTCACTATATTCAACAGAAGCAATGAATATCTGAAACTCTTTTCTGAGACTAGCAATAGCATTTCTCACTTTCCTCCCTCTCCAAAACTTTCTAATAAGGAGCCATTTTGTGACTGAATTTGTGCACCGAGTTTGGTGCAGTGATTTGAAAATAGAGAAGGAAATACTCAATTCATCTCTGGCTTCTGAATGGCGAATCCTGGAATATCTTGGCTGTACCACTCATAGCAGCAGAATATCAAATTTTCAGTTTTAGGGGTTAGGATTTTAACCACAGTACTTAAAGCCCTAAAGTCAAGGACACAGATGACAGCATGGAGTGGCAGCAGATGGATTAGCAGGCACAAGAGGATCTGCTTTTGTTATGCAGAGCCCAAGCAGGAGGTCTGCACATCCCAGCAGGTAACCAGAGATGTGAACGAAAGATTTGTGACTGCTTCAGTTTCATGTATGTGGCCTTAGAGGCCACAGGGAAGAGGGAGAGGAGCCAGGCTCTTGTAAATTCAAAGTGAGTGCACACTGTTGCCTCTTGTCCCAGGTGATGCACAGGACCAGATCCAGAGGTATAACCCATCCAGTGTGTAGTGTTTGCATCGGGTTGTGACTCTTGATTAAAGCTCTGGAGAAATTGGCCAACCAAAAATTCTTTACAAGAACATTGCAATTCTGTACATACAAAAGTTCAACTGGTAATCAGTCTTTTCTGTCCTCTGGTGTTTATCTTGTGTAGCTGAGACATGGGCAGTATCAAATCATACAATCACAGACTGGTTTGGGTTGGAAGGGACCTTAAAGATTGTATAGTTCCAGCCCCCTTCTGTGAGCAGGGACACCTTCTGCTAGACCAGGTTGCTTAAATCCCAACCCAGTCTGGCTTTAAACACTTCCAAGATTCAAGTTGACTTTTGAGTGGTTCAGACTATGGGTTTGAATCTCGAGAGTTTCAATTTTTTTATTTCAACACAGAGCAGGACTTTTTCAGTGTTTTGCACATAATCACCTTTCCTTGTTCCCATCCTGCTACTCTTGCAACTAATTTTTCCCTGAATTTTTTCAGGTGTTTTCAACAACAGAAGGCATTTGTGCGTAGTCAGATTGTGGCCCTATGCTGTAAGATAAAGCCACAAAGGTAGAGGACTTTTTTTTGTCTTTTGAGTGTTCTCACAGTAGTAACTTTCTGACAGAAACAAAAAACCCTGAAAGAGATGATTGCTGTGCCAATTTTTAGTTGCAGTAATTTTATTTGCCATGCTTCTGTGTAGGGAGGCTGACAAAATATCTACAGAAACTGCTTTTTTTCCCTATCATTGTCAAGATGCTGTGTCAACCTGTATTATTATGGAGAGCTGTGACAGCAGTGCGGAAACAACAGTAATTTCTGCCATCTGATTACTCATGTCTTAGGTTTCTACAACAGTGAAGCTACAAACAAACAGTATAAGAAATACTTTTGGATAACACATATGCACCATGTGTGAGTGAAAAATAGAAAATAGAAGGCATTTGATTTAATCCTTAGATCTCTCAGCCTGTCTCTCCCTGTTCAACAGTCTCTATCACTGCTGGATATCACTGCACACAACCAACCCCTTTAATCCAGGCTTCCCCTCTGATTATTCTCTATTACAGTCCCATAGACCATACTGCTTTAATCTGTTCACCAGTATTTTTGTTTTTTTCTAGTTGAGTATTACATTTGGCAGATAGTGGTCTGGATTCTGAGACTGTCTTTGTTGTTTTTTTTTAGCACACTCTTTGCAGTTTAGGCTTTTGAAACAGAGATGGTGAAAATACTATTTGGTATGTAACTTGTCAGGTTCTGTACTTACGTGAGGAATTGCATGGGATTGCCTTGCAAGGGCTTTTCTAGGTTAACAGTGAAGAACTAGTAGCTGATTGCTTTCAGGTACTATTCCAGAACTATTTTGAAACCAGAGAACATCCATTTATTTTAACAATTTTAAGGGAAGATTAGATTAATACTGTGAATAGTATGCAGTGTTGGTGAGGAAATTGTATTCTGTTGTCATGGGAAGTAGCTAAAATGGTATAGCAGGTCTCTTCTATGGTACGCCCTATATATATATAACTTTAATGATGCTTCTGTCTGATTTCTCTGATTTATTTTTTTTCACGGCTTGCCTTCTGACCCCATACGAAATGATATGTCATTTATATGTAGTCCTTCAGGATAACGATCAACCACTTTAATAATGGCTTTCATTTTCCTGAGTGTGATCAAGCCCATCCTATTGTAACCTCTTTGTTCACCAGGCTCCTCTTTAACCTGGTGTCCTTGTTCAGGGGTGTGTTTTCCTCTAGAAACTTACTGAAGAAATGCTGCATCTTTGTACTGTTGCACACTTGTGCACTCTGGTTCCTTCCTATGATGGTTTCGCGTAATGACAAACCTTTCTCCAGAGGTGCCATCTGGTGGTTCTGCCCATGACTAAACTCATAGTGGACAACCTACGATCAACAGAAAAAGGAACTGAAACAATGTCAGACATATTTGGGAATGTAGTCTCAGGGATGTATCTCTTCTGTGAAATCCGTTGGGGAGGAAAATCAAAGCAACATTCTGAGTAAGAGTCGCAGTAAAGCGTGGTTGACTACATAAACTGGCTTAATATTAAGACTACATCTATATTGCTTCACATAGCAAGAGCACTTACTACTCTAGTATGCCTCAGTCTCTTTCAGTGGAGTTATATATATATATTATATTAGCATATAATTATATGCTAATAGACATAAAATGCTGAGCATGAGTAAAAGAGTAGTAAGAAGGGTAGTGTTGACCTGTGGGTCAGAGTACCTTGGCCATTGAAAGGGTCTGTAGGACACTTCCTAAGTCTCCATAGCTTGTTATTGCTAACGAGCAACTCCGCCGTGTGAAATTTGATGGTACAGCTAAGTCCACCCAGTTGCTCTTTGTCACTGACTCTTCCCTAATTTCAGGGCTGGTGATGAGCAATAAAAACCTTTATTTCTATGCTATGCTAGTTTCCTCGTAGTTCGGCTTGTTGAGATGACTTAGGGCAGGATCAGGGAAGCCCCAGCGAGGAAGGGGGATGAGAAAGGGGAGGGAGGAGCAAGGTACATGGAGCTGTTGGACACCAGATGTGTCCTCACCCGGGTCCTTCAAGGGGAAGTTATGGGTAGACTTCTTGGTGACAGCTTTTGCAGTTTTTTGCCAAGAAATATGTTTCTGGACCTATTCCTCCAGGCGCTTGCTGTCTCCCAGTGTGTGTCATCTCAGAGTGCCAAACACATGAATTTAAACCATTTTGAGAAGGAAGACAAGCTCACTCATTCCCCCAACCTACCCTAAGGCACGGAATGCCACATTTGTCTCTGTGATGTGTATAGCTATACATCACCCACTGTGGAAATGGCGTACACAAATTAGACCTGTGAGTATGCATTGCATTCCTGTCTGCATTGCTGTGGCCTGGCTGTAAGCAGAGGAGCAAATTCTGCATTTCTCCTGCCATCTCCCACCCCTGAATATCTGCATGTTGCTTCACCATTCTGGTGCCAGTTGAGTGTTTATTAACTAGACTGTCCTGCTAGGTTATTTTGAGGAGGACAGATTGCAGTGTTTTTCTTGCTTAATTATTTTGTGCCAAATATTTTTCTTATGGATAAACATCTCTCTTTGGCCATGCAAAGCAGGCAAGGCTCAGCAAGCTCCCTGTGTGCTCTCAGTAGAGCTGGGGGGAGAGCTGTGTGCGTTAGAAATTCTGCCCTGGCTTAGTTCTAAGCAAGTAAACTGCTTTAAAGCTGCTGTTGAGTAGATGTGGTTCTGGCTCCTTCGTTTAGACCAAGTGAAGGCTGAGCAGGAAGAAGGATGAAGCAAGAATGAATGAGTAAAACCACTACATGCTTCAGTTACTTAAGGATGGAAAATAGAAAACTATCCAGGATGTTAATACGAAGTTTTTCAGTTATGTTTCACAGGGACTTCATGTGACCATGCAAGTGCTGAATCTGGCAGCTGGATTGAGTTGGACAAACTTGCACCTTTCATCAGGTCAACAACCTGATCAAGAAGCAGTGTGATCTTCCCAAGTGTCAGCGTCCCTTTAGCTCAGCTCGACACACCAGCCCTATGGGGGTTCTGTCTTTTCCCAGGGTTTGAGACCAGAGATTGAGTAATTTTGACCAATTAGTCTGCTGCTTGATTGTTTTACTTGATGGACAAGTTTTGATTTTTTTTTTTCTTTCATTTCCTATAGAAAGCAATAAATACTTAAAAAATAGGTACTCTGGTTACATTGGCTTCTTTTCCAGTAATGAATCGTAGCTATGGCATTATACTTGCAGAAATATCTGAACAGAATTTTGTATCAACAAAAAAATTTCCTTTTAGGCAGAAGAGGGAAGAAGGAATATCTCCAAACTGTACCTCAGCTTCACTGCAGTAAAGATCAGTCAGTTCTGATTATAATAATTTTTCTGAACTCGCCCTTTGCTCTAGAGCAGCACTGTTTTAAGAGCCGAAGAATTGTAGCAAGAAATACAAGAAGTTTTCTTTCTTTTATGTTTTGGAAGACTCAGGAAGCTACTCCTTTACCCTGTAAGTGTTCTAGTCTGGCACGTGATCATAAAGTCTTGTGCTAGCGTCATAGCAATCTTTTGTCTCTTGTGTCACATCAAGCTTCTTTTGTGTGGCCTCCCTCCTTTCTTCTGGAAGTGTGTGTACCTTCCAGATGATACAAAGAGTATCTGTTAAGTCTGAAACAAAGGTCAATACATCTCATAGAAAGGCATCTACCTTTAAGAGAAATAATGAGATTCAATGGCTTTTGTGGGCTAAAAGCCATGAGGTTAGGTCTCCTGTAGTGCAAGCTTATGCGCTGCTAGCATTGCAGCTGTGTGCATATGGATTTCATTGTGTGTGTGAAGGTTTAGTATACTGTACTATTTACCCAAATTGTTGCAGGGATCTCAGAAACAGGTAATCATCTGGAATTGCTGTTTCAGGAGAGCTCTCAGTTAATGTTATTCAGTGTTCTCACTTTATTACCATATATGCAAGATATGGTGTTAGAAGCTTCTAAAATTCAAATTGCAGATGCCCAGTCTGTTTACAACATAGTACATGTGTTTGGCAACATTTGGAATAATTTTCAGAAGCCTTTAATATAGAATCTGAGAACAGATTTTCTGCAGAAAAAGCTGCTTCAGAAAGGATGTAGTTTTGTTCTGCCCCATTTTCCTGTTGAGATACAGTAGTGAAATTACTGAAGATTTTAGACATATTACGTCTGTTGTTTGAAAGGGAACAGCATAAAAGACATAAAATTACTGTTTTAGTAGATTACAAGCTGTAGCGTGTATCTGCTGGAATTGGCTTTATGAAAGGTGCTTCTTCTAAGCTGATGTGTTTTAAACATAAAATACTGTCTTCTTTTGGATCATACTCTCCCCGAACAGTGTAATAACTCTGTATCACCTCGGCTTTTTAGCCACATGGGCTTTGCCTGGAGTTTGGGCTTTGAGGAGCAACTTCAAGGCCACTCGTGAACATCACTCGCTGGTGGACTTCACTCCCCCAGGACTGGTGAAAGAGTAGTGTCAGTCCTGTACCACATATTACCTGTTGCTGTCTGGGTGGAAAGGGAGAGTATGTAGTCTTGACCATCTTTAAGGCATAATAGATCCCTTATTTTCTTGGTGTAAATGAGGACTTGGATGGAATTGTGTCTGTATGGAGTGCGTGATACGCTGACAGTGTTGTTTCTTGGAGAGGCATAAATCACCATGTGATTCTGTCAGAGCTCTTAGGTGGCTGGGCTGATTTGCTTTTTCTAACATATCTGTAAGTACTAACAGACCTTTATATAGTATTCATGGTTTGCAGTATTCACCAAAAACTGAAGAGTGGTGGCAATGTCTGTAGATAAAACAGGCTTCTGCATTCAGAACAACTATCTCAGGCTTTTAGAAAATTTTCTGGGAGCTTTTCCCAGCGTTATGTATGACTGTATTTATCCTTCATATCTATGTAGTGATACAGTTTATCACCAGCTGTCTTGCCTTTTTAGGCTACATGTACTGTTGTCTGCAAGAGGAAAAAAGAGGTTCATTTATTTATTGATGTATTTTGTGGGAGGAGTGTAATTCTTTTCTGCTTACCTGGACTTTTTTTTTCCTCAGGCTTACAGTTTGGGGTTTTTTTTAATGGAGTTCTACTTTCTTCCTTTGCACAAAGGTTTTACCTGGAGTTTTTCTCTTTTCCTGGAACTTTCCTGATAATTGAAAGTTTTATAACAGTTCTGAAAATTAGCAGTGCTACAGGCTGTAATGGTCACGAACTAGAGTCAGCCGCAGCTGTTCTACACTCAGGGCAGAAAACATAGACAAAAGTCTTCACTGTGTCAAACACGTTGTTACTTGAAAGTGTTTTTTAGATTTAGGATTTATATTCTACCTTAGCCCATTGCTTCTTTTTTTATAGACTATTATTTTACCAGTTTTTTTTTTATATTTATTTGTAATGTTGAATTGACTTTAACTTCCAGATTTCTGATTTTTCATTTGATGGTTCAAAGTCCAATGGCCCTGGTAGATCTTAATCCAGATTTAATGTTGAAATTTAATGTTACTCTTCAGCTTTAACTCTTTCAGAAGTATAAATTTTGTGGCTTCTCTTGATTTTAATAACACAAAGACACCTCTTGTGAATACAAGAGAATAACTTTACACCAAAGCTTCCTCTAGATTAGTATCTGCAGCTTTGCCAAACTATTAGGTATATATCGCAAGCTGTCACTTAATGTGCAAACTGAGTAATTAGATCTTCAAATCAGATGTGTGTTATTATAAACATGGCTTAGGATTTTACAGTTTCAGGGAACCTTTGGGAAAGAACTGCATTGCAGATCAATAGAGAATGGGCTAAAAACTCTCTGAAATTTTTGGTTGTTATATATATAAACCTTTTCAGATTTGGACTTCTGTCTCTCAGGCAAAACAAGCATTGTGTTAGGTGTATTTGTGCCCTTATCAATGCCAAGTCTTTTCATGATCTGATCTGGGCCCCTTAATCTGGGTTGCTTGCCAGCAATTGTATAAAATGCCCGTCAACTTTTCAGTATTAAATGGTGAAATCATCATTTTGTAATAAGCCAGTTGAGTAACACTATGTGTCCCTGAAATCAGTGCTTCTGTCTTTCAAATATAGGTGTTGTAGGTGGGCATTTACTCTTGGGAGAATGTGGTTTGTCTGTGTTTATGTGCCAAGTGAGACTGCCTCTAGCATGGGCTGGACCAACCTGGTACTTCAAAGACCTTGGGGGCTCGTGCTGCTGCCCCAGCCTCAGGCTGCAGAGGTGCTCATGGTGGAGATGGATAGCCTTGCTTGCCAGCCTGTGCTGTATGCCATCAGGGAGGAAGAACAGGAGATTGACAGGGTCTTGCAAAGATACCACAAAGCCAACAGCTGAAGTTCTGCAAGGGAGGAGGGGAGTTGTGGACAGAAACGTCCATGGTGGGGAAAGCTGGAAACTCGTAACTTCTAACGTCACAACTCATTCTTCTTGTCTGTGTCTCTGTTTTCAGTACTGATCAAGTGACTGAGCAATGAAAAACGGGGTTCAGAGTTAATGGAGAGTCCCTTGCAGGGGAAAGAGGCATCTGAGAGCTGACTTGACATTCTGTCTTGGGTGCTTAGGTTTGGGAGGTTGCAGAGAAACTGTGGACAGTGATATTGCCAGGGAGGCTTAGCAAAGAAAACGTATGGCCACTGTTGAGTGAAGTGGGTGATTTGGTGTGACAGCAGCACAGGAGGCAGAGGAGCTAAACACTGACATTGTTGCAGTTCTGCCCGGCCAGTCCTGCCAGGCCTCTGCACTGGAAGATACAGGTCAAGAAGAGAAATAAACCAGCATTAGGTAAGAATCAAGCTGGGGTAACAGGAGACAACCCATGGGCAATGAGACAAGATGGACTGCACCTCAGGGTGTTCTTAGTTGGCCAGGGTCCTTGAAGGGCAAGATGTCTATAACGTGTGGGAGGTCATGGAGATAAGGGAAGTTCCCACAGCTCAAAGAAAGGAAAATATTACACCCGTCTTCCATAAAGACATAGAAGTTGATTGAGAGGAAAACTGCTGCTGGGTCAGCCTTGTTTACCCCCTGGGAAGATCATAGGATCACAGACTGGTTAGGGCTGGAAGGGACCTTAAAGCTCATCCAGTTTCAACCCCCTAAAATGTATTGAAAGGAATATATATTCAGTTATCTAGACGTAGCATCTAAAAAAATGTTCAGTTCTGCAGAGTGCATCTGGTCTTTTTTTGTTTATTTTCTTTGCTTGTTTACTTTGTAATTGTTGCTTGTAATTAATAAAGTAGGCTAAGCAACATTAAACAAGCTGAGATTTTCAGTGTTAAGGTTTTTTTATTTCGCAGTTTTCACATTATAGTCTTGCAGTTCTGTGGGCAGGCAGTAAGAACCCAAACCCAAAGATTTACTTCCATTATTAACTTCCTTTTATGTTTGTTTATGAAATACAAATTAAAACAGTGGGTAACAATATGTAGAGATTCTTCCTGAACATTTTCCTTCTTGAGATGATAGTGATACGAATGTCCAGTTTCCAGACTGTGACAGAAAACACAGCTTTCAAGCGTATTGGAATGAAGTTAGAAGTCTGCATTTTAAAATGCAATCTGGATTTGGCACGAGATCCTCAGATGAAAGCCTCCTGCTGAGATGATGAGATTTATAGATTTAAGATTCAGTGATCATGCAAAGAGTTTAACAACTCTGCTGATATGTTAACGGAGTGGTTACACTCTGGGGGAAGAACAGGCATTTTCTAATAATTAATTATCTAATTTAAAACCTCTGTGTTTCGTGGTTGATGTAAGAAATTGGGTATTTTTTATAATAAAGTAGCTGATCTTTTAAACTAGTGGGAAGCACTGTTATATTTTTCACAAACACTGTATGCTCTTCAGTTCATTGGGCTCTGCCTTGAGAAATTATTTTCAAGCAAATTAGCCAGTAAAATGAATGTACCCTGCACTAGTTGGTTAGTAAAACTGGTGTGCAAATGTAGTTGATAAGTATATGGCAGTCTGCATGAGAAGAGAAATGTATGTGTTAATTAAACAGTCTTGATTACTGACCATTGATCATGGGCTGTGCTTCTCGTAGTTCGGTATGAAGTGTTTCTTTTACTTCAAAAGTGAAGACATGTTGGTTGAATAAGCTGGACACTTTTCGTTGCCTTTGATTGCCTTCATTACAGATTGAGAGTGCTCAATGGTATTGAGGGTAAAAAAGGCACTATCTCACAGTGCTGTGGATTCTGGAAAATGTATTGTGCAATGTAAACATTAACTGTCGCAAAAGTCATCAGCTGAGGATTATGTGCAGTGTTAATGTTCAGGTTCCTGTATTTTCCGCTAATGTTGACACAAGTGTTCTCTCTCAGCCAAATATACCGCAGTGCGAGACCTCAAATTAAGGGCATGCATTCTAGTTTTAACATTTTCCATAGGGTACTGAAATAGTAATAGTGATGTTAATATGGCATTGGCAGCATATTGTGTGCGGGATGCTTAGATGCATTAGGACAGTTGCTGATTTCTGTTACTTAGTTGGCTGCGCGAGTAGAGTGGCTATGTTTTATTTTTGAGCTTGATGTCCAGTTGTGCAAACACTGTGTTGCTGCTCCTATAATTTCTGAGCTACAGCGTGAAATCACAAATATTAAGGGTGATAACTGGAGTGAATAATATATCTTTTTTTGTAAGAAAGTGTATTGAACTGCAGGTGCAGGAGGACCAGTGGCATGGCAAAAGGTTTCATGGGAAGTCTTTGAAGACTATGGTTAAGTAAATCTGCATAAGTCTGTTCTTACAGCGTCTAGGGATGTATCAGTCGAAACCATGGCATTGTATGTAGCCAACCATACAAAATCATAAAAGAATCCCCAAACCTCAAAGCCTCAGGATAAGAGAAAACAGATGGAGTCTATTGACTTAAGAAACTGTGATGGTCAAAGTGGCTGTAGTGCTTGTGATCCTGGTGTAACTACAGGTCAGAGATATGGTGTGACAAGGAGTGTTTTAAGGATGAGTTTAGAGAAGATGAAAGGCAGCTTTTGTTGAACTTCTGAAAAAAATAAGATAAATAACTTTCTGAAAAATAAAAGAAGATAAAGGGTGATGTGGGAGAGAATGAAACACAGGGTGCTTTGGTGATGAATTTTCAGACGCATGGAAGATTCAGCTGGACTTCTTGTTACCGAGTAATTGAATTGTGGAGAGAGATGTTTTCAAAGAGCTTTGAAAACACAGAACAGTGACATGCGTGGTACATGCTAGGAAAGGGTGAGGAAATAGAGCTATTGAAAACACAGTAATGATCTGGTTAAAGCAAAAGGCATGTGTAATCTCCAGAATAGCATTTGAAAGGTCACTGTTTCATCTCTGAAGACATGAGCGAAAGATGACAAATTAATGCAGACTTAAGCAGATGAAAATTTGGGATGATTAGCCGTGCTGGTGGATAAGAAAGGCTGTATTAAGGGTATAATTAAGGAAAAAATAGGCAGAACATCAACAAGCATAGCTCCTCACTCTCACCACTTTTAGAATCAAGTGGCAAGCAAAGTAATAGCGGTCAGGATTGCAATATTATTTTTGTCCATATAACCTATTGTATTTTAAGATCCCTCATGTGCCAACAGGAAATCAAGGTCACTGAAGAGCTGGTGAGAGTAGTTGTTAGTGTGCTTCCCAGAGAAGTTGAACATTAGGCCTCAAGTAGTTGTTCTCCTTTATTCAGATCTCTCTTTCTGTCCAGAAATTTAGGTGTGCATCAGGAAGAGTTCTTCTGTCTGCCTATGGGGTGCAGATACATGAAAGGTAAACTTTTCCATGACAAATTTTCCAAACCAGCTGGTTGAACGTGTGCAGCTAATTCTCCTTGGCTGTGTTTGGAAGAATGTGTCTGTGTTGTAACCTCTCTGCTTGGGCTGACAGAGAGTGAAATGGAAGTTTGAGTGAGAGGTGATGAATCTGTTATAAAGATCTTGGAGAAAAAAAGCCCCAAATTTATTCCAGTCTAAAGATCTAGTTCATGTTTTTCTTCAAAAGGAAAAGGCATGCAGGAGAGAGTATCTTCTCTAAAATGAGAGGTGTGGGGAATGTCCACACTCCGAGACCTATATGCTTGTACAAGTATTATGCTGTGCTGGTCTGAGGTCTGAAAGCCCTTTACCCTCCATGCTACCATGGCTTGTTTTCTTTGCACAGATTTCCAGGGACAGGAAATGCAGATACCTGGATCTGGAAGAACTCCATAATTACTCCAACTTAATGTGTATGATTAGGGGACTACAGTCTTGGGACAAGTCATGTAGTCACAGTATCACAGTATCACAGTATGCTAGAGATTGGAAGGGACCTCAAAAGATCATCTAGTCCAGTCCCCCTGCCGGAGCAGGAACACCTAGATAAGGTTACACAGGAACGTGTCCAGGCGGGTTTTGAATGTCTCCAGAGAAGGAGACTCCACAACCTCCCTGGGCAGCCTGTTCCAGTGTTCTGTCACCCTCACTGAGAAGAAGTTTCTTCTCAAGTTTAAGTGGAACCTCTTGTGTTCCAGTTTGACCCATTGCCCCTTGTCCTATCATTGTTTGCCACTGAGAAGAGCCTGGCTCCATCCTCGTGACACTCCCCCTTTATATATTTATATACACTAATAAGGTCACCCCTCAATCTCCTCTTCTCCAAACTATAGAGACCCAGCTCCCTCAGTCTTTCCTCATAAGGGAGATGCTCCACTCCCTTAATCATCTTAGTTGCCCTGCGCTGGACTCTCTCCAGCAGGTCCCTGTCCTTCTTAAACTGAGGGGCCCAGAACTGGACACAATATTCCAGATGAGGTCTCACCAGGGCAGAGTAGAGGGGAAGGAGGACCTCTCTCGACCTACTAACCACCCCCCTTCTAATACACCCCAGGATGCCATTGGCCTTCTTGGCCACAAGGGCACAGTGTCGGCTCATGGTCACCCTGTCGTCCACCAGGACCCCCAGGTCCCTCTCCCCTACACTGCTCTCTAACAGGTCGTTCCCCAATCTATACTGGAACCTGGGGTTGTTCCTGCCCAGATGCAGGACTCTACACTTTCCCTTCCCTTGTTATATTTCATCAAGTTACTCCCTGCCCAACTCTCCAGCCTATCCAGGTCTCGCTGGATGGCAGCACAGCCTTCTGGCGTGACGGCCACTCCTCCCAGCTTCGTGTCATCAGCAAACTTGCTGATAGTACACTCAATTCCCTCATCTAAATCATTGATGAATATATTAAATAATACTGGTCCCAGTACCGACCCTTGAGGCACTCCACTAGATACAGGTCTCCAACTAGACTCCGCCCCATAGACTACAACTCTCTGGCTTCTCTCCTTCAGCCAGTTCACAGTCTACCTCACTACCCGATCTTCCAGACCACACTTCCTCAATTTAGCTGCGAGGATGCTGTGGGAGACTGTGTCAAACGCTTTCCTGAAGTCAAGGTAGACCACATCTACCGCTCTGCCATCATTCATCCACCGTGTTATTTCCTCATAAAAGGCTACGAGATTGGTCAAGCATGACTTCCCCTTGGTGAAGCCATGTTGACTGCCCCTCATAACCCTCTTATCCTTGATATGCCTTAAGATGGCATGAAGGATAAGGTGTTCCATCACTTTCCCAGGAATGGAGGTGAGGCTGACTGGTCTATAGTTACCTGGGCCCTCCTTCTTGCCCTTTTTGAAGACAGGAGTGACGTTTGCTTTCCTCCAGTCCTCAGGCACCTCTCCCATTTCCCAGGACTTGGTAAAGATGATGGAGAGTGGTCTAGCAATGACCTCTGCCAGTTCCCTCAGCACCCGCGGGTGCATCCCATCTGGACCCATGGATTTATGGATGTCCAGATTGCTCAACTGGTCTCTAACCCATTCGTCATCGACTAAGGCAAACCGCTCCGTTAACCTGTCTTCATCTGAGGTCTCAGCAGTACAGGGCTCTTCAGGACTGCCTCCGGCAGAGTAGACAGAGACAAAGAAGGCATTCAGTAACTCTGCCATCTCTGTATCTTCTGTCACCAGGGCACCCGTCCCGTTCATCAGCGGGCCTACATTGCCTCTGGTGTTAGTTTTATCTGCCATGTATTTGAAAAAGCTCTTTCTGCTGTCCTTGACCCTTCTCGCCAGCTTTAATTCCAAGGAGGCCTTAGTCATCCTAGCAGCTTTCCTACATCCTCTAGCAGCAGCCTTATATTCCTCCCAAGTGGCCAGCCCTTCCTTCCATGACCTGTAAACTCTCCTCTTCCACTTTAGCATACCCAGCAATTCCCTATTTAGCCACGCAGGTCTCCTGACCCTCTTCCTTGACTTCCTACGTGTCGGGATGCTCTGATCTTGAGCTCGGAAAAAGCAGTTCTTGAACGTCAACGAACTATCTTGGGCCCCTTTACCTTCAAGCAGCCTAGCCCATGGGGTTTCCCCTAGCAATTGCTTGAAGAGGCCAAAGTTTGCCCTGCTAAAGTCCAGGGTTGTGATTCTACTTGCTATTCTACTGGTCCTACCCCACAAGATCCTGAATTCTACCATCTCGTGGTCGCTGCAGCCAAGGCAGCCCTCAACCTTCACTCCTTCAACCAGACCCTCCTTGTTAGTGAGGATGAGATCCAGCAGCGCACCTCTCCTGGTTGGCTCATCCACCATTTGCATGAGGAAGTTATCATCCATACACTGGAGGAACCTCCTGGACTGCAGCTGCGTTGCCGAGTAGTCCTTCCAGCAAACATCAGGGAAGTTAAAATCCCCCACGACGACCACGGCCTGTGACTGTGAGGCCGCTCTCAGCTGCCTGTAGAAGGCCTCGTCAACTTCCTCACCCTGATCCGGTGGCCTGTAACAGACCCCCACAACAGTATCGCCCCTGCCAGCCTGCCCCTTAATTCTCACCCACAGACTCTCGACTCGCTCATCATCTGTCCCCGGACAGAACTCAACGCATTGTAGCTGCTCTCGCACATAAAGAGCAACCCCACCACCCCGCCTGGCTGGCCTGTCTTTCCTGAAAAGGACATAGCCCTCCATGACTATATTCCAGTCATGTGAGCTGTCCCACCACGTCTCTGTAATTGCCACCAGGTCATAATCTCCTGACTTAACACAGGTTTCTAGCTCCTCCTGCTTATTTCCCATGCTGCGCGCATTGGTGTACAGACATTTCAGGGAGCGAGCTGAGCACACCGATTTCACCCTAGGATTACAGGAGGCCTCCCAGTCTTCATCAATTCCAGAGCGCTGTCCTACTGAGGCAAGCCCAGCTACAACCCCATCCCCCTTCGAATCTAGTTTGAAGCTCTCCAAATGAGCCCTGCTAATTTGTGCCCCAGCATCCTTTTGCCTCTGTGCGATAAACCTTTCCCACATGCCATTGTCCAGACTGGTGCCCTATAAAACCAGCCGTTATCAAAGAATCCAAAGCCCTGCCTGCAGCACCAGCCTCGAAGCCAATCGTTTATGGACTGAATTTTCCCATTCAGTCCCACATCATCAATAGAAGATGGAAGGAGTGAAGAGAAGATCACCTGAGCCCCACAGTCTTTCACCATCCGCCCCAAGGCCCTGTAGTCTTTCTTCATACCCCTCAGACTGCGGGAAGCAGCTTCCCCCTCACCCGTCTGGAAGACCAGCAGCGGGTAGTAGTCTGTCGGGTGCACCAGGTTGGGGAGCGCCCTGGTGATATCCCTGATCCGGGCTCCAGGCAGACTACACACTTCCCTATGATGAGGGTCAACTCTGCATATCGGGCCCTCTGTTCCTTTCAGAATGGAATCACCTACTACAATGACCCTTCTTTCTTTCTTACCAGAGGCAGTCTTGAGGTGTGAAGTCAACCGCTTTTTCCTATGTGGCCTTGTAGGTGGGCCTTGCACCACATCCTCACCTACCTCTCCTTCAAGATCCAGGGCCTCAAACCTATTACAGAGGGACACCTGGGGAAGCGGGGCAGGAAGGGAGGAGGGCTGCCCACGACGCCGAACCGGAACTCGCTTCCAACCCTCATCATCTTTTTGGTCCCCTACCTCTGGGCGACAGCTACAGGACAGGGGCTGTCTCAGGCCATCCCCCTCTGTCTGAGAGGGCAGGGGGTCCATCCCCTTTTGGGGGGTATCTCCCTGGAGCCGTTCCAACTGGCCAGCCAGGGAGTTACTCCAGCAGTCGATCTCCCTTCCACACTCCCTGATGCTCCTCAGCGTCTCAACCTCCTCCTTAAGTTTAGCCACCAAGCTAAGCAGATCTTCTACCTGCTCACACCTCACACAGGTGGAATGCTGTCCTCCCTCCCCCGGCAGTAGCAGGCTGTGGCACTCCCTGCATCCAGAGACCTGAACAGCCACGGTTAGGGTCGGGGTCTCTGTCTGAGTTGCTACAGCCCTCTTACTGCTAGCTCTCTTTCTGGAGACGACCATATTGGTCAGCACAACGACCTACCTGTTCTTCCCTGCACCTGGTTGGCACTGACACGTCGCTGCCCTCTCAAAGGCTCTTTCAAGTCAAGGGGCAGGGGGGTGGTCGCCGTCATCGTGGGATTGCCCCCTGCCACGTCAGCTGCTCTCTCGCAAGGGCTGCTGGGACTTCAGGAATCAGGAAATGTCGGGAAATGTCGGGAATCGCGGTGCCTCTGCGCTATCCCCTCTGATTTTCCTATTCTCGGTAGAATCTCGATCTCTCTGTAGCGTGCGGCTGCGGCTCTAGCTGGGCTAGCTCCAGAGAGATCTCTCAACTGAGAGATCATTTCAGATTTAGTTCGTGAAGGTCAAAGTGCAAGTAATTTGGAAAAAAAGAGGTGAAAAGGTTGTTTTTTTTTTTTAACACCATCGATGCAAATAATATGTTATGCAGAATAGAAAGTCTGGATAATTAATTGTATGCAGATTGCACCAGTATCATCAACTTTCAAAAGCAATCTGGTGGATTATTTAATTGAAGTGACTTAGAAGATTATCTTTGACAATATCTGAATATTTTAGATGACAATGTGTAATGATTCAGTGAACTCGGACAACTATAAAGCATGTTCGTGAGAGAAAGAAAGGAATGTGATCTTATGTTAGATTACATTAGTTAGGTCCAGTTTATCCTGCAGGAGAAGCAGCATATCTCTAGCATAAGTTGTGATGAACAGCAAATCTTGGTAGTTTGAGGTAGTGGTCTGCTAACTTAGGCCAAATGGGGGTCATAGGACCCTGTGAATAAAACTTTTTTGCTTCTTGTCTGTTTTTAGCAGTTACACTTGAAAAACTCCTTTTCCACCCTTGGGGGGGGGGGGGGAAACAACACCCAAACATCTGCACAACTACTGCGGAACGTGAAAGAAGCAAAGTACTTCCTGGCAGCTGATGCCATATAGAAGCATTTTTGTAAAAATAGGTCTCTTACCAGGTTTGTAAGTTCAGAGTCAGAATTGTCAAGAGGGAATCCAGGCCTGTTGAGTTAGTGTGATACGGGACACTGACTTCCACTCATGCTCTGTTTGCAAGAATCTCTTAATGTTATCAAATGAAGACGAGGATCTATACTCTTCTGTTTAGCTCTTTCAAAATATTTGAGGTGTTTTATACTTAAGTAGTATTAACAAAACTGAATGTATAAATGCTTAAAAAATAATGGAACAGTGAGAAAGAGAGAATCTGCTTATTTTAGCCCTGGAATGGCCTTTGAGATGAAATAATGAGTGATTGGTGCCATGGAGGAGGCATCTGTAGAGGTTATGAGAATGTAGAAGCAAGATCATTCTCAAGCCAAACTGAAAGTCCCTTTTTCCACTTCTCCTTTGTAGAGGTTTAGTTTTGTTTTGTCTATTTTTGTTGTTGCTTGTTTTCTCACCTTTGGTAACAGTGTGGTGTTACGGTGGGTTTAGTTGGAGAATAATCAGGATTATGCTCATTAGTATTTAACTAAAATTATTGAAAACTTATATTTCAATGAAGAAGAGAGAAATGTAACCTTTGCAGAATCCAAAGAAGGTACTTTCTCCTGTTCCTTTTTGAATTTCTGGTGGTGTTTCGTCTCTTCCTACCCACTCACTAAGGTTAGTGAATCCAAGTGAAACCATCAAGTTGGTAGACATAGGATGGTCCCACGATTAATAACTGAAGGGTTTGTTTCTTGAGCACCGAGACTAACAGATTTCAAATGTCTGATTTTCAAAATGAGAATTTTAAAGTATACTCCATTGATTTCAGCTATGCTACAGTTATTTTTAAGCCATTTCCCATTTCTTTCATTAACTGCATAGCTACTCAAGTTTTTAGGAGCAAGAAAGTAAATCAGACTGATTATAGGCTTCCATTAAACAGAAATAGTAATTTTCTGCACTAGAATTGCATGCATTTTTCATTCTAAAATAATTAGATGTATATAATGAGTCAGCTTAAAATCTGCAATTAACAATAGAAGAAATTCTTGAAGCAAATAATATCCAAAATTCAGTAACTGTCTTCAGAAGAAAATGAATACATGTAGTATGTATTTTCTTGGAAAAAAGGTGAAATGGTTGCTTTTCAAAAAAGAGCAAAAAAAAAGATGAGAACTTACATTACATGTGCCATAAAAATTGGATATTTTCTGAATACAGTGGCTAGTACCAGAAATATTACTGTCTCTTACTAAGGTCTTCATGATTATCAAGGTATTTCAGATATTTCATGAAGTAATACAAACCTAAAGAAAATGAGTAAAATATGAGTGAATTTAATCCTAGATATAAATGCATACATTCCTTTTCAGATTTGTGAACAAACACCCAGGCATTTCAGTGTATTCCCTTTGCTGTTCTTAGATGTAAGATGGATTATTGGCTGCACTTCAGCAGCGGCTAATTTAACTGACAGTCTTCTGTGTTTAGCAGTGGTGTGGCTATCTGAAATGAGAACGTGTTTTCTGTCACTAGTGTTGCCACAAGAGGATTTAAATCATCTGGCACCATTTTGGTCGGGGCTGTTGCAGCAGAACGGCCTAAGGACAACAAAATCATCGAAATGATAAAGAAGTCAAAGGGAAAAGAGAACTTACAGGCAATAATAATACCATCTTACTCATTGAAAGAGTCATTCACATGCTTTATGAGCAACTACAGTCCTTAAAATATGCATGCTGGGTTTTGTTTTCTGGCTTTATCCTGAAACACTTGCACCTGTGTGTTGCAAACATACTTGAGTTTGAAACTAAATCTGTTAAGAAAAAAAACAGACACCACCAAATGACTTTATAAATAAATTTGTTAGGTTTGTACAAAAGACCTTCTGTAGTACTCTGCTGTAATGCAAAGGATACCTTCTCTATGTTTGTTAATAAGTAGCAGCAGATGGGCCTCAAGGTTATGCACTTTTTATAGATCTCAGGAAGACGAAGGACTTTTCTATTGTTCACTGTGACTGCTTATAAAAATGGACTCTTAATAAAAGTCAACTCTAATGCAATAGTGATTGCATTTTTGGGACATTCTACATTTGAATTTAAGTATTCTGAACAGGGTAATTAGTGCAAATACCTTTCCCTGGATGAGACAGTATGTGTGATCTTTGCATCTGGGAATGCTTTTTTTGTTTTGTGCTCATAAAGCATTTGACATGATGAAGACCTATTTCATGACAAGTAAACCATTTAGACAGTTCATTACCCAGAGCAACAGATACGTATAAACCATCATGTGGCTGCCCATGGTCTATTTAGGGACTATAGGTGCAAGTACTTAGCAGGTCACTGTTGCGTATGGGTAACTTTGGGTCTAACTTTAAAGAATATAAACCCCTGGATCTCCTATACTTGTTGCCACCCTTGCTTATTAAGTTTGATGCATTGTGCCGTCCCCAGCTTCTTATGCAGACAGCTGAGAAGAATTAAGTGGCTTTGAGCTAGAATTACTGAAGCTGCACGGGTAGATGTGGAAGTGCTAGGGGAATAAATTGAAGTTAAAACCTTTTTCCTGGAAGAGTTTTTCAAAAGTCTACACAGAAGAGGTTGACCTACACATGGTAGGAGTGTTCAGTCACAGCTGGTTGGTGGCTGCCCTGTATCAAATTGCATGTACATGTGGTATAGCATGATGCTATGGAGTCAAATAGTAGCATACCAACACAATCTGCAGTGCTGGGTCCTTGCTGCTTTCAGAGCTGGTGTGGATTCTTTTCCCTTCAGATCTACATGCACAACTCTGGGCAGCACAGACCTGCTGTGAATAGTTTTTCATGTCTGTTGCATGCATAGTATTTTTTATACGCTTAAGAAAAATGCCTGATGAAAACAGGAAAATAGATTGGGAAGTATGAAGAGCATTTATAAAGCATTTATAGAAAGCAGGATGAGGGACGGGATTCTTCCCCTCTGCTGTGCTCTGGGGAGACTCCCCCTGCAATCCTGCTTCCAGCTCTGGGGCAACACCACAAGAGGGATGTGGACCTGTTGAAGAGATGCCAGAGGAAGCCACAGAGATGCTGCGAGGGCTGGAGCAGCTCTGCTCTGGAGACAGGCTGAGAGAGCTGGGCTGGTTCAGCCTGGAGAAGACTCCTTAAGAGGAGACCTTAGAGCAGCTGCCAGTGCCTAAGGCGCTACAAGAAGCCTGGAGAAGGGCTTTTGACAAGGGCCTGCAGGGACAGGACAAGGGGGAATGGCTTTAACCTGACAGAGGGGAGACTGAGACTTCTGCTCTTAGGCAGAAGTTCTTCCCTGTGAGGGTGCTGAGGCCCTGGCACAGGTTGCCCAGAGAAGCTGTGGCTGCCCCATCCCTGGCAGTGTTCAAGGCCAGGTTGGATGAGGCTTGGAGCAACCTGGTCTGGTGGGAGGTCTTCCCATGACAGGGGTTGGAACTGGATGAGCTTTAAGGTCCCTTCCAACCCAAACCATTCTATAATGGTTTGCTGTCTCTCAACTATGTGTAAACAGCATTATCCAGTAATACCTGGCCAAACACCTGACTGTATTTATCATGCTCTTTGACATGTGTGCAGCCTGCCTGTTAATTAGGCAATGTCTTGGAAGACTGCAGTTCTGGTGTAGGGTCAGTCACATCTGCAAATACTCTGCGTGGAGCAGGTCATCACTTAGAGAGGTGAAGTGTCATGGCACACACAGGGAAGCTTTAGAATCAGTCAGGTCTCTTCCTTTTGTTGTAAATTTTTTTTTTTTAAATCAGGTTGTGCATGCACACATGTGTACCCTAGAGTGGATATGAGTATGCATTACAGGAGTTCAGTAGGAAAACTGATTTTGTCAGAGTCCAGTATACACTGTGAATGCAGAGTGAAGAGGCTGGACCAGTTTCACCCCTCTGTGGTGCTCTTGGAGCAGTGATAGTCAGCCCTGGTTGTGCCAAAGGCAAATTGCACATCCCTGGAGCAGTGGGGCAATGTGGAGGAAACAGTCTTAAACAGGGTTATGTTATCTGCAAAATGCATCCCACAGTTAATCCTATCTTGCGGCTGTGCCAGAAGGCACAGACCAGTGCCAGGATTTTGTGTTCTGTATTTTCTGCTTTCTTGTCTCTTCCTTTTTCCCTAGTCCCTTTTCCTTTCCTTTTTCATCACATAAATGCACATATCCTTGGAGTAGTAATGAAATGCGAAGGGTGTTTACTGGGACAGAAGGAGCCAGAATAGCATCCTGGAAGGAGATTTGAAAGCTGCCCTTTGCCAAGTACTTATAAGCCATGAATCAGCAGGAAGGAGGGACTGTTATAAAAAGATCACCAGGCTGTTTCATCTGTAAAATCTGAGATTCTTGTCATGTTGTTGAACTTCCAAGTGTCTTTTGTTAATTCTTATGCTATTTTGCTAGGTATCCTATACTTAGAAACCTTACCAGCATATAGAACAATCTAAATGGCAGCATCCATATCTGTGTGGAATTGCCTTTTTCTTGTTTGTTTGAATTGTCCAATGAATAACCAGTCATTTTTTCCTGTTCACAGCCATGTTTATAATTATGAAAGAAATAACTGGTACTGAAATAGGTTTCTTAACTTAGACACCCCCCCCTTAATCTGATACATATATTTTTTTATTATTTAGTTTCATAGTGGAACAACTATTTGTGTCTTTGTGAATATGAGAGACTCATTTCCTTTTTCTTGCCCTTTCAGTAAATTGATAGTCTTGGTCACCTGAGGGTAGAGATGGCAAAAACTGAGAGCAATTTAATAGTCTGAGTGTGCTTCTCACGCAGTTCTCTAGTCATTTGTGGAGTACCTGAAGTGAATAAAGTAAGTAGTAAAATTCTCCACTTCTAAACATGTGGGATTTCTGGTTCTTTATGATGCAAATCACTAAATAAATTTTAGGTACTCCTGCTAATCATTACTGAAGCAGAGGTATTTTTTTAGAAATGCTAAGTAAATGATGTGGAAGTTAAAGATGTCATTTTTGGAAGTGATAACCTTGTAAGTGTAATTGTATAGGTTATGTATAGGAGTCCAGGTAGTAATAACTGATTTGGTAGGGCAGTTTTATCTATTTTAGGAGGTTTGTTGTGCATATGGAGGGAAGTTATGGAAATGACTGTGTATTTTGACCAGTGTGTTTAGTGGTAGCCTTATGTCAAGCTTTGGAAAAGCTCTTTTTAAAGTCCTTTCTGTGCTGAGGGTGTTAATGCCATTTTGTTTGGAAAGAATGAAATTATTCTGAGAGCCAGAATTTTGGGAAGAGTACAAAATGCCTTGGTTTGAATTGCTTTGTCATCAGTCCTTAAACTGAAAATTTTATGGAATCATTGCATGTGAGGTTTCAGTAGCACCCGTCTGTCTCTCCTGTGCAGCTGGAGAGCAAATGGTTAATTTTGCTGTCCGTACCAAGACCAATGGTTTATGTGCCAAAAAAAATGTAAATGTGTGCCCTTTATCAAAGTCACTTAGCTTAGAGAAGATTGGGAAGGTAAAAAAGGTATATGTATTTCATTAAGTTGTTCATTGGAGGTGCAGATTGAATATGACATAGTGTTGTAGATGCATTGAGTAGAGTATCTCATGTTCTCTGTACCTGCATGGGATATATTTCTCATTACATTGCCACCAGTTGCCTGATAAAGTAATTTCTTTGTAACATCAGCATCACTAAAACTGTTTGGGAGTGGAGGTTTTGAGGGCTTTTGCTCATACAGCTCCAAGCATAAGGGTTTGTTCTCTAAAACACTGGACCATAATTTCCACTGTAAATATAAGTTTTGGTTCCAGATCAGAACTTCCCAGCTGTGAAGCAAAATCATGCTCTGATACGTACCTGCTCGTTTCGTAGGTGTGTATTTGGCATAAATTGTATATCATTTGCTCTGACATAAGAGAAACACAGTCCTGCCTTCACTTGATGTGGTCGAAATATGTACTGACCAGCTTTTAGTAATCATTGAAGTAATATGCAGACACCCTTTACAATTTTCAGATTCTGTGCACAAATAATTTACACACGTGGGTACTTGTGTTGGTACAGACAATTTAAACGTGTAGGGAAAACATCAGGAAAGAACAGTGGTTGAAATTAATAGGAATGTGTTATGCTCTCACTGTTGGTTTATCGAAACAGTCTGACTTCTGCATGTGTGATAAGCCCTACTTATTTATGCGTACTTAAATTAGCTGTTTTTAGTGACCATGACTGTACATAATGATTGAGATGAGAGCTCACTGAGATCCTAGAGAAAGATACTTGGTTTGTTGTTTTTCTACCAGAAATACCTAATGTTATACATCCTTAGCATGCTACTTGCCTTTTTCATGGAGTGAGAAGAGTATGAATCATATGAGTGACTGGGTCTTTGAGCCCACAGCTCAGAGGGACCTGCTAATCCCTAGATACTGATAACTGGTATGCTGTTCTAGTAAATGCTATCCCATCTGTACTGTTGCTTTCCTTGCGTTCATCCAGTTATTCCTTTGCTATACTAATCTGCTTCAGTATTGATGACATTCCCCAACGTTGTCTCACCACCATGATTGCTAATGTAAATACTAAGAGACCTAATCAATGCCGTGTTTCAGAAGCAGTGCTGCTCTTTGCTGGAGTTACTTTTTTCAGCATGCTCATTATCCACTTGAAGTCCATCTTCACCTTGCATTTCCTCTGCTAATGATGCTTACAGGAGGCCCTGCTAACAGAGTTGGTGAATAGAACTCCTCCAGCACACTGCATAAAAGTAGCAGTTACAATTAAATCATATGGAGAACAAGGATATAGTTGACCTGCTATGATAATGATGTATTTCTGGGTCTGTTGTAAAGATGATGGCTTGCACATGCATTTAAAATTCATTACAATTTCACTGTATAGTGTCTGGGTCCAGAAAAATGACACTGCTAATTAGGCTGGGTGATATGG
The DNA here is from genome assembly GCF_033783945.1 of Neopsephotus bourkii. NCBI lineage: Eukaryota > Metazoa > Chordata > Aves > Psittaciformes > Psittacidae > Neopsephotus > Neopsephotus bourkii. The sequence goes on along the minus strand of NW_026901012.1, from coordinate 21,760 downwards.
GGATGTCGTCATGGATGTCAGCATACCTGTGATAGGTGGAGCATGTGAGGCAAAACTGAGGGGTGCTGATCACTGTGGAAAAGACACCATCCGTAACATATGTCTGTGCCTCTAGATACAATTATGGGGTAAGCTTCAGAATTGGTAGGAATAAAAGAAAAAGAGTGGCTCAAACACGATCATAAATGCCACTGTGATCTACATTTCAGTAGGGAATGCTATCAATACAAGATGTATTAGCATAATAAAAGATTTTTCAGAATTGTTTTCAAAAGCATGTTCAAGACAGGGATACAATAGAATATCTAATCTTCAGCTTGATTTTATTTTTAACTGTATCTATTGGTTTGTTGTTTGGAGAAGAAAAGTCATGGTTGGGGAGGAGGAAAGAGAACAATAACAGTTCTTTTCCAGGTGAAAGAATAAAGAAATTCGTGTAGAGGGTGATTGTGAGCACAATAAAAGTGGTTTGAAAAATTACTTAGGGGATGTGCCAGATGCTCACTGGTTCTTCTTTAGATCATTTTGAGCCTTCTGCTTGGGCAGTAATAAATTCAGTTGTGTTTTATCAACAGCTTCGTCTTTTAAAAGACAATTCTTTAGCAGAGATGTTACCTGGACTGGCTTCTGCGTAGCATTCTCCATCAGTCATTAAGAATATTTATCTTATTTGTTTCATCTTCTACTTACTCCGTGCCTGCTTCTTGTATCTCCACCAGACATACTTGCAATATATTGTCAAATTTCAGGTAAGGCTTTTTTTCTCTGTTTGATAACATTTCTTCTGTTCCTTGTCCTCCTAATTCTATTGATAGTTTTGACAGCAAACAAACTTTAAACAATTCAAGTACCTATGGAATATGGCTGTCAATACAGGTCTGTTTAAAAACTTGAGAGAACGACTTCTCACTGTAAACCTAATCCTTAGTATACTTACGCTGTAAGTGGTCTTGCTGTTTTCAGTGACAGGTTAGGAAAAGCTTCAAATGTCAGGGAACGTTCACAGCTTTCGGTTTCTTCCCATAACATGTTAAACAAATAATCTCTTTTACTGCTTCATAGGTCCTAAAAGTTCAGACTAAATCAATAGTAGTGATAGTGTTTCATACCATATATGGAAATAGTATTTGGTCCAGTATCTACCTCTAAGAGCTTTAAATTAAAAAGCTTCCTATCAGCTAAGGGAGGATTAACAAAAAACAGGAAAAAGCCCATAAAATGATGGGTATGCCAGGTTCTGTTTTAAAATCCCTGATTTGCATTAGCATTGGTGTGGCATTCCTGCAGTTCCCCTTACTCATCCCATTAGAAAAACAACTTGTCCTGTCACATCCTCTCTGTTAAAAAGTGTTTCTACTAATTAAAAGAATACTCTGTACAGCTGTTGTGTTTGTATATGGAAGAGTCCACTGCATTTATTCACCTGCCTATCCTGAAGTGAGACACATCATTTACCAAAAAAGAAATCTGTTGGTTGTGGTGCTTGAGCTACAAGGCCTCTGGGAGCTCATGAGTGCCACAGGAATACATTTGCAGGACTTTTTGAATTGCAAGGGAAAGGTTTTGGCAGCTTGGAGCACAAATGTGTGTAAGCAAAATACAATTTACTGTGTGGTTTAATACACTCAAACTGTATACTCGATGTAGGGAATATACTGATCAGCCATTTATTAGATGTGCTATACAGTTATATATTAAAGAATGTTCCACAGCAGATACTGAAATAAAGATAAAACAGGGATCACATTTTCTTTTATTAATGCATTATGTTAACATAGGAAAAAGTATTTTGGACCTAAAGAGTCTGTGGTCTAATAATACCTATGAAATCTATGAACATATATCCACAGGTAATTTTATTGATGTGCATGCAGTTTACATGTGAATTTTGTTATTTCCAGTGCCAGGGCCTTCCAAACACTGGGGTAAGGTATTCTAGGCTTTCTGTTGTGGAATTATAGGCTCCTTACAGCCTCTTTACAAACAGCAGAAGGAAGAAATTGTTTACCTTAGAAGGCGTACAATAGCAGTGAATTTGGATGTGGGTCTTTCACTTCGCTGTAAATTTTCAGGTTTTTTTTTTCTCCCCCCCCCCCTCCAGCTGTTTGGGTATAGCATGGATTTCAGAAAAGGTTCAGGAAAATTAGGTGAACACAGACCCTCTGTCTTCTACACTTGCATTTGCTTGGGTATGCTTGAGCATACTTTTTTTTCCCCCACTTTTTTTCTGGCAGGCTCTCTGTTTGCTTTGTGGCTTTCTTGTGTGGGCTTTATTAATAATGAACTGTGATGCAAAACCCCACTCACATCACAGATTAAAGTACTAAAGTGATTGATGTAAGGTTAATTGGCATATAAGCTTGTATCTGTGGGCGTGAATGTTGGTTAACTACAGGGTAGGTGGTAGAAGATGAATTTTCCTTTATTTGCACCTGCATGGTCCACTGTTTCTTTCTTTAGCCCTGCAGATTAAACTGCTAAGAAATGGTAATGTTGCTTAATTCTCTCACCTGGCCTATTATATAGTAATTCCTTAGTGAAAACTGGGATTAAAAAGCAAAACAACAATTAACTTGGAAACTTCAGCTGAATTTCAACACACTTAATCTGCTAGCTGTTCAGCTAAACATATAGCCCATATCTGTCTCGCTGTGTAGAATTGTATTCCTGCTGAACATGAATTAGTACTTAATGAGGTCACTAATTTTTAAAACTTAAATCATGTGGCTGCTATTGTTCTCCTCCAGAGATGGTTCCAAGGCTTGAAGTCAGCAGGTGTCTTTTGATTCCGCTCTCAAAAGACTGGCAGGCTGGGAAAATCTGCTTCTGGTCACTGTAATAAGAATGAAGAGTGGATATTATGAATTCCTGTATACCCCTTGACTAGTGCTTCATGGGATTCATTGGCTTCAACATATCCGTTTCCATTTAAATAACCACATAATTTCAAATGTAATTTTGTAAATATTAAATATGAATAATTCTATTCCCCCTGCCTTTTTAACCAGGAACTCGTAGAGTACACTTTTCTGTATCCCCACTGTAAATGACGGTTGGCGTGTCAGAAAGGGTTCTTAAAATAGTTGTTTAAATAGATTAGTGAAAACTTTTCTAATGATGTCCTTTGATTGTAAACTGTTACTGATATTTAGCATATTTATAGGGTGGGCTGGCTGATATCTGATTGATGGATAATTTGGCTGCATATTTTGGCATGGGGATGGGACAGGACATGAAATAAATAATCTGTAGCCAGTTATTTTCACAGAACTGAAAAGATAAACATCTATGAGTTGTGTAATATTCTATTCAGTGAATTAGTGCACAGTTGAAAATTATTTGCATGAGTTTGCATACATCTTTTTGTTTAGGAGAGCAGACAAAACCCAATCCCTATAAATCAGTGAGATGTAGATGTGTCTGGCCAACCGTACCAAAAAAAGAGGTGGTATTTGTTCCTTGGAAGGAAGAAAACCAAGAGGAGGTGTGGGTTTGAGGTCTGGATAGTTACAGTGGCAGGGGAAGTTGTGTAAGACATGGAATCAATTTTGTTCACGTTCCCCTTTCCTTTTCACTTAGGACCTTTCCTGGAGGAGTTAGCTTGAGCCTGTATTGTGATAAAAATTGGTCTAATTTCTTTCTCCTTTGTTTCATAACTCCAGAAGAAGAACTATACCTGGAAGGAATATATAGCTACAAGGGTTATTGGCAGTTTAGCCCTGGGGGAAAAAACATGTGGAATAAAGGGCTAAACTATATAGGAATAGAAGGCACACCTTTCTATAGTGTACTCCGTGGACAAAAAAAAAAAAGAAGGAAATAAAACTGTCTTTTCCCCCATGTGTATTTGATGCAAGAAAATAATGAGAGAATCCTTCTTAGGAGCAGTTCTACCTTGGAAACTGATAGACAAATTTTGCAATAAGAAAAAAAAAAAACACTTCAAAGAGCAGGAGCGGGGAGGCCTGGGTTCAAGCAAATAGAATGGAATAGAACAGAACAGAACAGGATCACAGAAACATAGAATCAGATAGGTTTTAAAAGACCCTGAAGATCATCAAGTCCAACCATTAATTGTTCTTAACATAGAGCAGGCTAGACTAGACTAGACCAGACTGAACTAGAACAGAATGGAATAGAATAATGGTTCAGTTGTAAGGGATCTATAACAATCATCTCATCGAGCTGCTGCTGCCCTATCAGTAACCTTTATCCCTCCTCCTCCTGTTCCCTGTTCTCACTTTTGTATAACTCAGTTGATACTGCTTATTTGATGCATGATAATAATGCTTCTTTGTCTTGAGTATAAATACAGTTAAGAACATTACAAATTTTCTCTTCTGCAGTAAAGAGAAACATGGCCACACCAGGGATAAATTCCTTCCTGGGTCTTGTGATTAGTAATATTTGCCATCGGAATTGGAACTAGAGAAACTGCTGTTTGGAAGTCTGAGTATAATTTTAAATATATTTCTGTTAACTTTAAAATTTCCTTCTGATACAGAATGCAATTACTTTCTTTCAGCAGCTGCAGTGGGAATAGAGTTTAGAAATTTACTTCATTAGAACAGCTTTGAGCCGTAGACAAAAGATTGTTTTCTTTCTGAACTGCTAAAGTTAATAGCAAATGCCTTCATGCAATTACCAGATTAATAATTGAGGATTTTAAGACTACTCAAGACTGGGAATGTATCTCTAGGCCTTTCAAGTTCTCAAATGTAGTCAGTTTAATTTATTAGATGATGCCACCTTGAAGAATGTTGAAATTCACTGAGCATTGGACTCTTCCTGCTCTCCGCTTCAGTTTGCTTCCCTTAAGAAATGTGTTCTCAGATCAGTGCTTCATTCCCAGTACGCTGTGCAATAATATGAATTTTAGATTATTTTAATGATTTCTAAATATTAGTCAAATGTTAAAGCTTTCAGAAATTACTAAGTTTGGAAACTGAGGAGACTTTTAATTTGTTCTGTCTCTGGAAGAAAACTTTGTGTTTCCTGTTATTTAGTTTCCTAAATAAGTCTCTTATTCAAGCCTAAAAGGACAGTGTCAGAGAAGCTGAGACAGACAACTCAATGTCCGCACACAGAATATAAAATACAAGTTGTGTATAGAACTGACAGTTGTAAGCTGGTATTTTTTCCTCATTCTCTTTCAACTTTGTGAGCATACGTACTTGCTATTCAGGTAAAGTGGAACTTTTTTTTATCAATTCAGGTGTTAAACCCATCAAATTTACGAAAAGTTCTTCCTGGATAAAAGATGATCAAAAGATTAAGCAGGGTTTAAAGGTTTACCAGCAAATACAGGTATGCAGTAAGACGTCAGAGTGGATCGGGTTCATTTGGGTTGTGGGCACACAACTTGTTCCTCTGCCCATCATCTTGGATGAGGTGGGCTTAGACAATCAAATAGATGGAAGTACTTGTTAATCCAGTGTTTTGGTAAACAGTGGCACGTTGGCATGTTTTGTTGACACAGATTTTGCTTCGTTTCAGAAAGCAATATGGATAGACTCATTGAAGAAAATCCCACAAGGGATTTTCTTCCTGGGTGAAGTCACCTACTCTCACTTGTGAAGTCTCTAATTGTAAATTGCTGGAAACTCTGTGGGTGTAGCAGTACATGATTGCTATTCACTGGTTTTGTAAGCCCCTTCTGTGAACTGCTGTTAATTCTGCTGAGTGGTTTGATTTGCCCCAATATGACTGTTATACTTTGTTTCCTGCTACCAGAGCAGTAATGCTCCATCAAGAAGCACTTCTCAGACTGACCTTTGGACCACTGGCTATGCAACTCTGATTACCAGACTGGGAAGATACCAGTCCAGAGCCGAAACCTGTATGAAGGTTGTTTGGCTTTCCCCCTCACCCTCGTTATTTATCTCAGAGAAGAGTTGTGGTTCAAAGTCTGTTTGCCTTGTAATCACAGCAGGGTTGAGCATTATTTATTGCATTTTGTTGCAAACTGGCTCCTGAAATGAATGACTAATTTCCTTTCAGTCTCATCAGTGTTCATCCTTGTAGTATCTTTTCAAGCTTCCTGAATGTGTCTGAAAACATTTCCATGACAACTCTCTGAAATGAGACGATACCATTGTCTTTGCAGAAGTAGGAGACTGAGGCAGGACACTCTCTCTGTCTCATAGTGTCATGGTGTCTGTTTCAGGATTAAAAAAAATTCAGCTCACAGATCATACATTTATTGTAGTTCTCATCAGTTTTGCTTACAACATCTGGAGGCACAAAATGAGCAGCAGAGGTAGCAACCAGTTATAAGCAGCCTGGGTGAAACAGGAGGTACCCCTATGTTTTCATTCCAGTGTTGTAACCGTGAGACCATTTCTCCTTTTCCTGTAATCACCTGTGTCAACAATTATGTACCTTACAGCGCTTCCAGTAAATGCTAAACCAGCGGTATCTGCAGTGTCTTTCACTGCACATTCCTGATGTGACCTTTGTGAATAACTTTTGCTGATTAAAACAGAGAACAGAGTTCGTCCTTCAAAACAAACAAACAAAAAATGTTGGTGCTTGTATGCTGAAATAATACACTGTGTGGTTTTGGAGAGGTTTTTGATTTGCTAAGGAAACCACAACAATCGCATTTCAAACAAAATTTTGTTTCAGGATAAGAATTGAAGATAATTATGCTGTCTTGAAAACTTCCCCAGTTTTTTCTTTTGGGAGTCCAAAATATACATGAAATTCAATTGTAATTTACAATGTTCAGCTCAAACTGTTTTTTTATGAGTAATTTATTAATACACTATAACTGAGTTCATTCAACTATAACACAAACCAGGTCCACCCTGTGTGCCTTCACTGTGGCTAAACAAACGTATTTTTCACTCACCTCATATATGACTGAAGTATTTTCCATCCTCTATACCATTATAGTAAAAAAGCTAGAGGTCATCAGTCCAGCAGAAAATGAGGTTTCACAGTTGTGGATGGGAGATTAAGCTAGCCAAAGATAGCATGATTGCTGGAAGTATATAAACTCATATCTAACACTTCACCTATATTAGAATCACTGAATAGCAGACTGGTTTGGGTGGGAAGGGACCTTAAAGCTCATCCAGTTCCACCCCCCTGCCATGGGCAGGGACAGCTTCCACTAGACCAGGTTGCTCCTGAAAGTATCAAAAGTATTTCTTGAATTGCCACCACTACCATGGCCCAAAAAATCTCTTTTACAGTCTGCAAGAAAAAACGTGAGCATAGATTATCCTTGTGAAAGTAAAAGTGCAAAATGCAGGGGAAACTATCAATTCCTTAGTGGAGATAGGAAATAGGAAAACCCAATAAATGTCTTGAAACTTGAGCTGAGGTTTCCAATATAGGTTTTGTGATAACCTCTAAGGTGAAGGAAAAGTGTTCCTTCACAAATGTACTTTCTGAAAACTCAGCAGGCAAGGGCAAAGCAAGTAATCTGAGGAAAAAGCTATGAAAGCATTTTCTCTCCCTCCAAGGATTTTACTAGTGTCTGTTTCTCGTGAATTAGTTGTTTCAGGATTCAGTCAGGGGGATGGAGAGATCTTACACTGCGCTCAATATTCTTTTTTTACCCTGCATTGCTGAGGCCAGTTTTTCCCCTCATCATTTTGTCTCTGGTGAGAGAATGTGACCAGGCAGGAGCCTAATGAGCAACATGAGTGACCATGGTTATTAATTCTTTTAAAATCAGGTTGCCTTGCAAACACCATCTCCATTTGACACTTCAGTTTTTCTTCCTGAGCTTTTTCTGTGTAAACAGCAGTTCTGCCCATCCTCCCCCAGGAGGAGTCGTAGCAAGAAGGGTGGAAGCAGTCTTCCTGGGGATAGCAGCAGGAATGGATTTGAACACTTAGACTTACCAAAACAGGTTTGGGTGGTTCAGTGTTTGATGTCTACTGTGTGGACAACTGTGTAGAAGTTTCAGAATTCATTAGGATGTAGACATGTGGTATACAAATGGGAAGGGGGACAAGACAGCATTGCAAAGGGCTGCTGACTTTGAAGTGAAGTCTGTTTCATGTCTTCAGAGTTAAAAACTGCAAGGTGCAACAACCACTGATATAAGAAGCTCTCAGAGAAATTTTTACTTAGGACATTATTTTCATCTACCCTTAATGAATTTTTCATGGCACAGAACTAAGGATATGTGTGGCTTTAATGCAGCGATTTTGTACAATGTCATTATTCAAATAATAATATTTAAAAAAACAAGCGTTTCAAAGGAAGTTTTTGTTCTTGAAGAGCAAGCAGTGATTAAGCTATCACAGCAAGATCTTCAGAAGAAAAATGCTTATGACAAGCAGGGAGTTCTCCATGGGCAGTTACAGTTGTGAGCATGCTGATTTGATCACCACATGACAAATACCAAGGTTCTGGAAGTGGTTATCTTCAAGGCTTAAGTGTTTTGAAAGAACTGTTTTGGAAGGCAGTCAAGTTACTGCATATGCGGAAAATGTGTGCTGAGTGTTCAGAACTTTAGTCAAAGTTAAGTGACAAATAATAAGACCCTTTTTATGGTTTGAAACTTCTTATTTTCCTTAAGACTGTCTTGCTTTCAGTTGCTAACATGGGAGGAAAATCTAATTCATGGTCATATGACCCACAGTAAATGTTTGTTACCAGGAACAGTTAAAAACCACAGAGATCAGCTGAGCCCAGTGTTTTCTAAGCCTTGTTTCTAATTTATGTGTCCTAAATCTGTCCTGAAGACATAGGATTTTAGTAGCATTTAGTAGTGTTCTTCCATCTTTCCTTAGTCTGGTGGAAAACTCTTCTTGGTTTAATGTGAACAGCTGATAGTAAATAGTGATGCTTTTGAAACTTTTAACTAGACAGTTCTTAAAATGGAAACTAGATCTGGAAGAAGACAGGATCAGCACAGATAGCAAAAATATAATGTAGTGAAATGTACAGTCAAGTTTTTGCTTTAAACAGACTACAGTTTCTTAAAAAACTGGAGGCAACCATTCATACTGTTCTGTACAGATTTCCGTCACTACAATTATAGAATACTAGAATGTTTTGGGTTAGAAGGTGTCCTTGCCCGTGGCAGGGGTTTGGAACTGGAGGAGCTTTGAGGTCCCTTCCAACCCAAACCATTCCATGATTTTATGATTCTAAAATCTTTTATCCCAAAAGGAATGTGGAGTGCGCTGTGGGTGGCTGCTTTTTCTCCTGAACACAGAAATACTATAAAATTGACTTACCTTCATTTCGTAAGTAGTTTTTTGAAAGATGTCCTTAACTGTACTAGAACAAGATGATGAGGAGAAAATTGGTGACAGAAAGGTGAATCTGGTATTAATGTAATTCAGAAGAAATGGCAGTGTCAGAGAAACTGGGTTTAGGACATTGCTTTTAAAAATTACTTTTCTGTGCAACTATGCCAGCGTTCATGATAGTTTTGCTCCTTTTTTCCTGTCCACTGTCTGTGGTCTCTATGTGCTGTTTGACTGCCTTTGGATGTTGCATGTGTGTCAAACTGAGAGCATATTTAAATTTGAATTAATGTCACAATCCTGAGTCTCTGGGTGTATATTTATCCATCTTTTAAAAATGTCTTTAACTGTTGTGATAGCATGGAGAACTTTGGATTAGTTCTTCATTTTGTATAAATGTATTTAGTGTCATCTTGAAAGAAGCATGGAAGTTTTCAGATTAACATCAGTAAATGTGACTCTCCCTTCTCCACTGAATTTGAGAACAATGATTCTTAGCAGTCATTTTCAGAGTTTCTTTGAACTTCTTAAATCTGTGCTTTAATGACAGTATCAAAGACACAGTGAGACACTTCTAATTAAAAAACCTTATTGTCTCACATGTTTTTTTAAACTGGTGACTACTCGTTACAAGAATAGCAAAAATTAACAAGTTACATCTGTGGATTCTTCTGCATTTATCATGTGCAAAGTTCTGATGTCCTGGCTGAGGCAAATTTCTTCATTCTTTTAAGGATTAGCACTGTCAAGTAGATGTAGCTGTGTGGATTCTGCAGTGCATTTGTAATCAGAATGTTTTCTTTTGAGGAAAGGCTCTGAGCTTTTTGATGCCATGCCTCACTATTGTGGTATCCTGACATACCATATTCATATCATGTTGATATGTCAATGTATCTCCTTTCTGTTTGGCTATTTTTTTTTGTTTGTTTTAAAAGAAGACACTTTAAGGTGAATTAGTATTTGCATTAGTACAGTAATTTTTTCTAAAGGCATTTTCTCTGAGATACTTGCATGCTTCAGGCATATTCCAGACAGTCTGTGGAAGACTTTAAAAAAAAATAACCCAAGAAGCGATATTTACAGCCAACATTTCAAAATAAATGCTTCACCAAAACACCAAATACACAGTATTTATATTTGTGAGTAAGCTACTTTCATAATTAAAGACACTGGTTCTTCAAACTCACTATAGGGAAATTGTTCTGCAAAGAAGGGGAGGATGCAAACCTCAAAGCAAGCTAGCAAAAATTAGAATAAACAGTCCAATTGAACTGTGTAGTGAACAATCCTAAAATCCAGCCTGTAAGTCTGAAGGCTCATCAAAACCTCATTAATTTTAACGAGATTTATAATATGCATTTGAGGAGACAGATTGTAAGGTTGAGGCTCAAATTAATACTGAGTTATTGTATGACAACTTACTAATAACATTAATCTTCCTGTGACCTGTTCTGACAGTTATTTTGTGAAGAAGACAGGACTTCTTGTTTTGTGAAGAAGACAGTTTGTTTTCATTGGAAGAATTTTTGGCTTGCATGTGATTGTCCATGAAAATGAGCCAGATAACTACTTAGGGCTCATGGAGGTGTTGGTTTTATCTGTGTTGTGTGTGTGTGTGGTGGCGTGGACATGGGGGTTTCCATCCTGCAGGGCAGGAATGTGTTCATCGCTGCCTTTGTGTCCTTTATCTCCTTCTCTACTGATTAACTATGTTTGCATAAATAGCATGCATGTGGAGAAATATGTTTTGTTTTTTTCCTTTGGAAAAGCATTTTTTTGCTGCTGAAGACAGGTCATGTGAAGTGATTTTCCTCCTGCTGTTTGGCATACTGTTAAATATTGGCTCAGTCAGCTGAACTTCTTTGCACCGTGCTCATATGTTTTGTTAAAAGCTAAATGTATGTTTTCAAATAAGAATCAGCATTTATAATTGGGTAGAAGCCTGTGCATTAATTGTGTAATGTAAATTGTGAAACATGGTGATTGAATGAAGGGTTCTACTTTGATTTTCTGTAAAGTTGGTTCTATTTTTTTTTTTTGCAGAAGGTCAAGTTTTGTTTTATAGTTTGCCTGGTGTGTTTTAATATTGGATGTCTTTGAAAGCTGCTGCATCAGCCATAGTCTTCCAAGAAAAGTAAATGAAAAGGGGTCACTGCAAGTGAAGAGAAAGGGAGGATGAAGAAAACACATTTCCAAATTATATTCAGCATATTCCTAAATATATGCAAGGAACAAAATTTAATTGACATTATTGCCTCTGGCAGCATTTTCTAGGTAATTGATAAGCCCAGAAAGAAAAAATTTGCAAAATCACAAAGAAAATCAATGCCAAGATGCCCATTGTAACTTCAACATGAAAGCAAATATGGTCCCTTTAAGGGCCGTCAAAATAACGCTTTAGAAGTCAGCATGCAATCAATTTAGTAATTCTCCAAGTTTTTCCATTGGGTTTTTATTTGGCCACTTCCAAAGTCTCTGGCTCAAAATGAGAAGTGCTAACCTGAGTGATTCATCAGTGTGGCTGATGGATGAAATAAGAGATTTGCCCAAGCTGCTGACTGCAAGCTATAGCTTGTATGTCAGAAAGAACAGCCAATAAGTGCAATCATTACAAGAAGGATGATTACTATCAATTACTTGATCTAGTTCAGTCATGAGTAATTTTTTTTCTTTTTTTTTCCTTTTTTTTTTAATTGGCAACCCAGGTTTTCCTGGTCATTTATTGTAACTTCAATTATTTAGATATTTTGAGCTGAAGAGAGAAAGCAATGGTTTCTGCAGATATACACTGCTTTCTTCTTTCCTCCTTAATGTAGCTTCAGTAACATATTTGCACTGTGCAAGTTTCATGTGCTGTCGTAAATTTTGAAAGTTGTTATGTAGAAAAATTAATTGCTGGCTTGTTACAGAGTAATTATTAAGAAGCAGGCACCCAGGAAGGTCTCCCTGTTGTGTTTACTGCTTGCTTGTTACTATGACTTATTTTGTATACCATTCCCTGAAGCTGTTACTTAATGGGGATGGAGAAGCAGTTAGATAAATTATATTGTTTGGGAAGTTGATTGTTTGCTTCACTTCTTGGGCCTTAGCAAATAGAAGTAAATTTATTTCCCTTTTTATTTTTTTTTCTTGGCTATTAAAAAAATTGATACCTTTAAGTGTTTGGGTTGATTTTTTTTTCCCCTTTTGCATCTGACTGCTGTGATACTGCTGCTTCTTTGTATGTTTAATTAATACCAGAATAGAACAGTCCATACATAATCCATTGTACATCACCAGTGTTCTTGGTAAAAACAGAAATTATAATAGAATGGTATTCTCCACCTTAAAGTTTTTGAAAAATCATAAATTCTTTTGCATCATGATTTAAGTAATTAGGTGCTCTTCTAATTTTGAAAAGTGGAGATCTTTCAATGTACCTTTGGTTTTATTTAGTTTCTTCATTCTATTTGTGATAATTTTTGTTCTCCAAATCACATAGAAGCTATGAACTTAATTTTATAAAACAGACTTGAGAGGCTCACCTCATTTCTTGCTTATACTGAGGTAATTAAAACAATAAAACCTATAAAATTTGGGACACACATGTGGGAGAGCAGTTGATAGCCACAGCATGCGTTCAGTGTCTTGTCTGGTAGAGAACTGAATTATACTGTGTTTCAGTTTTGTCAAAGTGGTGTTTGGAAGTTGTCATGTTTCTTTCTTCGATGATTTGCATTTTCATAGGGTGCAGCTTGAGTATGATATTTTTCATCCAGCAGTACCATGTTCCATTTGTTCTGTAAAAGAACTATCTTAGAATGTTTGGCTTAAAGGGACAGATAAGACAGGCTCATGCAAAAACTGGTGTTAAATTTATATTAACCATGAAAATTATTTCAGTGGTAATATGTATAACAAAATACTATACAAATGTATGATGATATCCTTGCTTAGAAGTATATACTGGGAAAACGGACTGGGAATAAAAGAGTACGATATTTCTACTCTAGAACGTCTTTGAGGTAGAACTGTAGTGGGCTAACATTAAAAGATCTGGCAAATTACCATTAATGTCCCCTATACTGCAGGTATCATGAATTGCCATTCGCATGCAGTGGGTAACACAGGTTAAATTATTTCTTTATGCATCCCTGCATATCTCTTAAAAAAAAAAACAAACAAAAAACCTCTCAAAACAACAAAACCCAACCCCCAAACCAACTAAGCAAACAAAACTTCAAAGCCAAACCCTAAACCGGATAGGAGCTAATGTGCAAAATAAAGTAAGCAGTTCTACTTCTGTATCCATAAATCACAGTTGGATGTGTTATGTAGAATTTCAAGGACTAGGAGCTCATATGAAATAGCTCGTATAGCTTAAACATATAGTTAAAGCTGTACTTTAATCTCACACATCAGGCTTTCACAGCAGTCCTAGAGAGTTACGAATTTTATCAATTACTATGATTCATCATGCTAATCATATTTCGTCATAAATTACTGTGATCATTATTTCAGCTGTAGTTTACATGGTTTTTTGGACTTCACTGGAGATTAAATCACTTACAGAGTGTCAGTTGTCACCCCTTACTGTATTAATGGTAAATTACATTTCAGAGCCATTACAGTGTTTTGTTTGTACACTGGCTACTCCTTGCAGCACTGAAGTTTTGAGAAAACTTGAAAGTTCCCGTAGCCTAAATCAAAGCCAGATGTTTGCGTCCTTGAGGACTGTATTTGAATAGCTTAGACACAAGGCCAACACTTCTGCATTCTCAGAAGCTATATAAGTATTTAGATACTATTGAAGTACTTAATGTATGTTTTGCAGTTATGCTGTTTCTGATAAAATTCAGAGTTTTTAGTAATTCAAAGGGTGTCAGAGAAAATTAGAGCAGCAATTTATTTGTATTTGTAACACTATTAAATAACCCCGTTTTTAATTGCTATAACAATATGTGCCTTTACATAACAAGCGTGGCATTTGTTCAGTTAATTTCTCAGCAAGGTGATCCTTTAACTAAAATTTCTTTCCATCTTCTTTTTATGTTATAACTCTGAGTTAGTAACATCAACCCAAGTTTAGAGTGAGAGTTTTTGTTTTCCCTCAAACTGAAATGTAGTAATGATAATTTAATGTCTAGCTTAGTGGACGAATACTGTTTTCCAAGTAATTTTTGTGTAGGACTCTTCATCGTGGTACATTGAGAAATACCGAATTAAAAAAAAAAAGGAAAATATGTCACCCGAATGAATGTTATATTTAGCTTTATGTTATGTACTAAATGCCATTCATAGCCATGTGAATACAAGGTCTCAAAACAAGCTCCTATTGCCTACCAGCTTCTGTGTGATAAACTTGTAGCTTGATTTTTTTGTTTTTTAGTAATCCTCATTGACCTTTAAAAGGAACAGAGGTAGCAACATGATCAGATTGCAAAAAGCAAACACTTTCAGATCTATCCCTAATTACGGGCCAGATAATCCTTTCTGATTTTTTACCATGGACGGGGTGATAATAAGAGCAAAACTATTAACTCCCTGAAAATCTTCTGGCACTCAGTCTGGCTTATCTGATGTTATCTTTTGCTGCCTTCTGAATTTGTTCCCCATTTTAATTTCTATGCACTGGAATTAAAATTTGAGCTAGGACTAGGTATGAAAGAGATGTGTTACTAGTAAAAATTATGGTGTTGGCTCATGACATGAGAAATCTATGTGGATTATCCAAATAACATTTTTCATAGTTTAATATCCTAGCTGGCAAGTGTTCTTGGAGGGAATGAAAAGAATGAGTGCAAGTAAAGCGAGATGGCAGCATGACTGAGCTGGAACAGGAGGAATAGGCAATGAGGTAGGGACTAGCTGTGCAGAACAATGTTTTCCAGAAATTAGTGAGAACTTCATAATTAAGATAGTTGGAAAAGGAGTTATCCTTGAATTTATTCTCAATTGAATAAACACCCTATTTATAACTTAGAATCAAAGAAACACAGAATGGTTTGGAAAGGACCTTAAAGCTTGTCTAGTCCAGCCTCATCCAGTTCCAATCCCTGCCACAGGCAGGGACACCTTCCACTAGACCAGGTTGCTCCAAGCCCTGTCCAACCTGGCTTTGAACACTTCCAGCACATGTTTACATGCTGTTCAATACCAGCATGATGAACAGTAACTGTGCAGTAAGATGCTATTTCCTAACAAATCTGAGTAGCAGAGTTTAGGTAACTGACTCCCTCTTTTGTACGTATTGGGACAGAGTTTAAACAAAATTCTGAGATGATTTTACTCTGCCCTGCTATTTCACATTGTATGTAAAATTTGACAATTTTTGAGTAGTGTTTTAGGTTTTAGGAAATGCCTATCTACTGAAGAGGCTGCGTTTCTATCAGGCTGTGGCTTGTAGGTACTCAACTGAGGAATCACTAACATGTCAATGGTGTATTCCCCAAATCTTATTTTATTTTATTTTATTTTATTTTATTTTATTTTATTTTATTTTATTTTATTTTATTTTATTTTATTTTATTTTATTTTATTTTGTTTTGTTTTGTTTTTAAATGTCTTTGGCTATGAAGTGGAAAGTAACAATGGGTTCGTAAGTGTGCTATGAATAATCAACACTTCTTGAATATAGTAGTAATGGTAATATTTTCTTGCATTTAACATCCCATGATATTTATCACTATTGAAAGTCTCACAAGAGTATCATTATTAATAAAATGAGTCTCACAAACTCTAGTCAGAATATTAGTCTCACAAATGAATAATAAAAATATAAGCACTGGCTTCTTAGTGCTTTTCATACTTAGAAACTAAAATTATTATGACTTCTCTGAGTATTTTAATATGCTAATCGTGAAATTCCAGGAAAGCCCTGAAGGAGAAAATGTTATTTCACACCTACTACCTCCTGCCTTGATAATGAGAAGTGACAGCATCTCTTTCACTGTAACGTCGTCCTCTCATTGTTGGTGGCTTGGCAGCATGCTGAGCACGACCCATGCACTGGAGTTTCTGAAGGCCAAGCAGACACAGAAACGATCACTGTACGCAGACTGCCTTGCTGACATTTTTCACAGGACAGTGTGTGGGTAATCTATAGCCTGTTTATATGAAACACATGCTCAGGTCACTTTGCATGGCATTAGAGCTTTGAAAGTTAAAGATGGTCTGGAATGCTTTCACAAAAGAGTTTTGTGGGAAAATATCAGAATATCAAAACATAAATTCTTTTTTGGAAATGCAAATGTTGCAAAAAGTTTGGCCAGAAGGCAAGGTCTGTACTTAAACTGCATGTTTAACTATATCATTCTAGATCCACTTTGAGGTATTGAAGGTGGAGTGTGAGAGGTGTTGTTTTTCAGGGAGCATCCTGTTGACAGAATGCCTAACTGCTGTGTAGTTTCCATTCAGGCTCATGGGAGTTGAGACAAAAGGAGAAGAGCAGGACACAGGGAGAAGGATGAGAAAGCATGTATGTTCTGAGTAGCTTTGTTCAGGAGCAGAGTGAGATGCTTTAAAATTAGAAGTACTGTAATTCTCTGATACTGCTTACTTGCAATATGTTATCTCGGTATTATGTTTGGGTTTGTAAACTGGAGTTCAGAACACAATCCAGTTTGTTTTATTTAAAAAAGAATAAATAAAGGAGGAAATAGGGAAGTAAGAAAAGTAGTAAGTACTTGGGTACCTGAGTGTACATTCCTGTGTCGAACAGTTGAGGGAGATAATGGCATTAACTGATGGCCTGAATGCCAAAATGATAGCTAGTACATTTCTCAATAATTATGAATTTCAGAGCTAAAATTAGTCATTAGTAATTAGTAGTGAAAAGTGGTTTAATTTGGAAGTACATTAAATGGAAGCCCTATGTTTCATTTAATTTGGTGTTCAAGACCTAAAGTACAAAGCCTGCAAAGTGCTCTGCATAGGGAGGCTACTGTGTCTTTGAAGAGTCCCTCTGATGTCTGCGGAACAGATTATACTTGAAGTGAGGTAAATCTGAAATTAGTAAGATTATTGTAGGTTTTCCCATTCATAAGATCTAGAGCTAACATTTAAGAATCACTTCTGTAGGGCAAATTAACCAGTTTCTGAAGGTGCTGTGCAGACTTAGGATGATTTGCAGTCTGTGTAGAACTGGTAGCATCTGTGGTTATCACAAGGAAAAGCATGTTACTTACCTGGTATAGTCAGTCAATCTCCAGGTAGTCTAAATGGTTTTCCTTTCTGTGGCTAGCTGCTAAGACATTGTCATGGTTTAAGGCCAGTCAGCCACAGAGCTCACTCACTCATTCCCCCTCCCTTCCCCCCCAGCTCCCGTAGGGATGGGGAGGAAAATCGAAAGAATGTAACTCCCACGGGTTAGGCTAAGAGCAGTCCAGTAAGTAAGGTATAACACAAATCACTACTGCTACCACCAGTAATAATAATGATAAGGGAAATAACAAGGGGAGAGAATACAACCACTCACCACCCGCCGACCGATACCCAGCCTGACTGAGCAGTGATCTAGCCCTTCCGGGTAACTGCCCTCCAGTTTATATACTGGCCATGACGTGCTGTGGTATGGAATACCTCTTTGGTCAGTTTGGGTCAGGTGTCCTCTCTCTGCTTCCTCCTGGCTTTGCCTCCTCCCTGGCAGAGCATGAGACTCAGAAAGTCCTTGGTCAGAGTTAACATCACTTAGCAACAACTAAAAACATCTTTGTTATCAGCGTTGTTCCTAGGCTGAAAGTCAAAACCACAGCAGTGCACCAGCTACTAAGAAGGAGAAAAGTGGCTGCTACTGCTGAACCCAGGACAGGCATTGTAAACCCACTGAATTGTTCTTTCTCACAGGATGAACTCCAGTCTTACCTAGAGCAGGATCTGAAACAGCATACTTTGAACAACCATCTATAATAATATGTGTGTTAGGTTATTGTTTGGTTTGTTGTTTTTTTTTTTTTGTGGTGGTGGTGGTGGTGTTGTGTTGTTTTTTTTTTGGTGGGGAGGGGTTGTTTTTAGTTTGGTTTGGTTGTTTTCTTCCCCCTTTTAAATTATATTTTGTAAATTCTTATCAGCTGGTAAGACTTCTCTTTTCTACTTGGATTGTAGCAGGGCAATAGCCTGTAATATCAAAGTCCACTGGCGTTCAGGACAAGGATGGTAGACTGGCTTTTAGCTCTTCATTCTAACAGGCATTGAATTTCCTCCTTACTTCCCTTAGGAAAACATAAAAATTATAAATTTGTACTTGCTAGTTACTACTACAGAACCATATTCAAGTTCAGCCACTGCCAGCTTAAATTAAAAGATTCATACTTTTCCGAGAAGGAAATGAGGACACACGTAAGAGGTGTTCTTACAATGTCCTGTGATCTTTTTCCCTTCTGGCTAATGAAATCTTTTGGTCTTGCTTTGTCGCAAGAAATGGCCTACTCAGATTCTCTGCTGCAGTCTGTCATTAAAAGGTAAGTGTTTGGTAGTTTTATTTCTATATTGCATTTATCTGAAAAATGGACCTGTGTGGTAAAAGTGATGGTCAGGGAAAAAAACCCAAAACAAAAAGTAAGCTAATAGAAAATATCCAGGCACTTGTCACATTTGCTTAGAGAGGAAAAATCACAGGTAAATCCCATTAAAATCTATATGTTTCATTATATATAGCCCGTATAACATGGGAAGAGTGCTTAACACACTTCTAGGAGACTAGGAGACAATCACTTTTTCCTTCACCACAATAGTAACAAGAAAAATTGCAGATAGAATCACAGGCTCGTGATTAGTTTGGGTTGGCATGGACATTTAGAGGTCCCTTACTTTAGCAATAAGATAGAGACATAGAGGTCTGACCCCACTCCTTATAACTAGACCTTCCCTTTAGGCCTACTGATAACCTGTGTTTGCATCTTTAGCTGTAGAGGACAGAAGAGCTAAGCCTTCTCCTACAAGAAGGGGATATAACAGGCATCATAGGTGGTATGGCTCCTATGACTAGAGTGCTGAAATGGAAGGTTACAGACTCTTTAGAAAAGACAGGCCTGGCAGGCGGGGAGGGGGAGTTGCCCTTTATGTTAGGAATAGGCTGGAGAGTGTTGAACTCCGGGGACAGGTGAGCAGTTAACAGAGAGTTTGTGGGTCAGGGTTAAAGGGAGAACAGCAATGGGAGACATTACTGTGGGGATCTGTTGCAGACCACCTGGCCAAGAGGAACCTGTGGATGAAGCACTCTACAGACAGATAGGAACAGCCTCACACTCACAGGCCCTTGTTCTCATGGGTGACTTCAACCACCCTAATATCTCCTGGAGCAATGATACAGCCTGGCACAAGCAATCCAGGAGGTTCCTAGATTGTGTGGAAGACAGCTTCCTTCTTCAAGTAATAGAGGAGCCAACAAGGAGAGGTGCCATGCTTGACCTTGTGCTCACCAACAGGGAAGGGCTGGTTGGAAATGTGACTCTCCAGGGCAGTCTTGGTTGCAGTGATCATGAGATGGTCAAATTTGAGACCCTCAGGACAGTGAGAAGAGCGTGCAGCAAGCTCACTGCATTGGACTTCAAGAGAGCAGAATTTGGCCTCTTCAGGAACCTGCTTAGTAAGGTTCCGTGGAATATAGCCCTAGAGGGCAGGGTGGCCCAGGGTGGTTGATATTCAAGGATCACCTGCTACAAGCTCAGGAGTGTAGAAAACTAGATTTAAAGCTAAGCATTTGATCTTGATCTGTTAGGCCAAGATATTTAAGTTTTCAGTGACTGCTTTGCCAAAGTGTCCCAACGTTAATGTTCTTGCTCAGTTTGATGATGATGATAATGAAGATTATGCAGAATTAACAGCAAAGCATAAAGCTTCCTATTTTCCCAGCAGGCTTCCAGTTGGATGAGGGAAAGATGCTGTTTATGAAAGCAAATGGGGAGGTGAACTGTACAGGTAAAAGGAGAGATTGAAGAAGATCAGAGGTAAACGGAGAGAGGGCATTAAGCACATTTGTTGCAATAGAACAAAGGCTAAAGGGTTTTAAACTAAAAAAGGGAAGATTTAGAGGAGATATTAGGAACACATTTTATACAATTGTGGTGATGAGACACTGGCACAGGTTTCTCAGAGAGGTGGTGGATGCCCCATTCCTGGCAACATTCAAAGTCCGGTTGGACAGGGCTTTGAGCAATGTGGTCTGGCTGAAGATTTCCTTTCTCATTGCAGGAGATGTGGACTGGAGGATCCTTTCCAATACAAACCATTTTATGATCCTTCTTTTACACAGTCCATTTTTTGCTCTGCACTAGACAGCTGGAGATCACAGGGAAGGCAGTGACAGAGAACTGAAGAAGCCCCACTTTTACCCCTGTGTTGGCTGTGGTTGTCTCTCATTCCTGTCATGTTATTCCCTGTTTTCTGGACAATGCTAAGGCAGGAGATGGACTCATCCATCTGCTGTTGCAAAACACACAGAGAAGTGCAGGACTAATTCCCTTGTCTGAAACCTTCCAGGCCTCTCTGGGAAGAACTATGCATCTTTTTGGCATGGCGACAAACAATATACCCCAGCCCACAAAGCCAACAAACCCCTGAAGATGAGATTATCAGCCGCAATGGTTATTGGGTGGTGAGGGGAGGAGGAAAATACCTGGAAAGAGAAGACGCTTTGCTATGAGATTTCTGAGGGCATGCTGTTACACTGCACAGTGTCTGAAACACCCAGCTGTGCTGCAGGATGCATCATGAGGCTGTCATCAGCACTGTTATCAACACCCACACCTATTGAGCCTGACAGAACTGTTTAGCCAAAGTGCATCACGTTCTCTTCTGCCCTCATTTTGCTTAATCTGCATTCTTGCAGCTCAGTAACCCTCATGGGAGACTTCCTATAAATAGTGCTTTGGCAATTAAACCCGCTTTCCTTGCAAACTAAGCTTTAATTGCTATCGGCAGGTAGCTTGCAGAAGTATCTCCTATGGAGGAACTAGGGGATGAAACACATTTTAAATAATGAGGTTTATCTTTGTGAAGAAAGGAAAGTTTATCTCAAATGCTAATGCTATTATCTAATCGAGCATCTAATGTTTTTCTATGCAGTTTACCCCTCTGAGAGCACCATGGAGCAGAAATGTGAGCTGTAAAAATCCTGCTGTGCTCATAGAAATGTCTCTGGCACATTTGCAGGGAAACCAGGTCAAAGATTACACTTCTGCAGTATTTTTTTTTAATGATACACATTCATTATTTTTAATGCATTTTACTCAGATTTCAATCAGAATATTTAAAGAAAACAGCAAAACACAATAAAATATTGACCCTCTGCCCTCAGAAAACAGGTGAACACACAGCCAGGTCAAATCCACTGGCCCTGTCTGTTGTACAGAGAAGCTGGGGTCGTTCACTTCAGAAGCAGGTTTAGCTGTTGCGCTTCTTGTTTCTGGAGCACTTCATATTCTTAAATGACACCTGGAAATCTGAACAGGCACAGTGGAGCCTATCATAAAGGGAACGGGGGATTTAGACTGTTTGGAAGTAAATCCTGAGATTATTTTTACATGAACCTGTAAGAATTATATCACTATGCATGTAAGTGTGTATAA